>NC_073691.1:68351991-68651991 GCF_029784155.1 Uranotaenia lowii
TTTCAGTAATTAACAGCTTAGAAAATAAAAGAGGAAGCCGCCATCTTGAATTAATGATGGCGTCAAGCATTTTTTTCCTACTATTTGGGCCCTTTCACTCAATACTCATATTGTAAAGATAGTCATACCACTTTCGGTGATTTCAAGTTTTCAAAGATGTATTTTTTTTAATTTAAACTCAAAACCAACACGCATAACTTACCAAAAATGTGTAAAAATGGGAGTTCCAATTCAAATATGTGCTATCTAATCTAAGCGTGTCCTGTTTTGACATTTTGATCGAGAACTGTCACTAAGTTTTATGGCGGTTTAATAATCAGGCACTGAGTGCTATTATAGAACATGCAAAAGAAAGCTTGGAGCAAACTTCTAAGTTTGTGTTTTATTATAGTTTAATAAAAGCATTCATAACTCTTTCAAAATAACTAAAACAGTATGTTTAATAAAAGTTTTATTAGCGTTTTCAAAACCATCTGAAAACATATGGTCGAACAAAAATATAAGCATTCTGCATGACCATAATAAAACCGTCATAAAACGAGCTGCACAGAAAAATGCCATAATTAAACCATAATAAAACTTCCTAATGCTAGTTGGCATAATCTGTGTTACTTGGGTTATGTGCTGTCCCTTCAATAAAATTCATAAAATGATATGAAAAAAACAACACTAGTTTCAAATACTGATACTTTTAATTTATCAAAATGATAAATTTATGTAATTACACAATATTTCGGCAATCTTGTGCACGACATGTGAGTTCCAAGTAAAATACAGAATGAGAAATAAATTGTATTAGCTTTCCATCAATCTTGCTTACCAGACCGCAAAAAGTGGCTCCAGAGAGTAAATTGAAGGTTTCATATAAAGGTCTGACTTTTTTTATAATTTGAAATAATGTTTTTAAAAAAATGATCAATCACATCAATATTCTGCATTTGGCATATTTACATGTTAAAATTATGTAAAGTATTTGAATGTTTTTATATTTTTTTAACATTATTATGATCTATTTGTGTCGTGTCACCATACCAAAAAGTTGAACAAACTCAACTTACTGCAGATTGAATCAAGAAAAAAAGTTTATATACCTAAGAGAATATTTGAAATTTATTTTTGAGATTTTCTTGTGGCTTACACAGGGCCGTAGGAAAAACTGCCTCATGGGAAGCGACTGAGGAATCTTGAAGCCTTCATTCGAAAGAAAAACTTTGGTGAAAATGTAAAAAAGTAGAAGAATAAATTTAGGGCTTCAAATCAAAATAAATCTTTAAAACTCGATATACAGTAAGGTTTTTTTTACACTGATATACGTACCGCGTAAAAAACCGTGTAAAAAAAACCGTGTTAATTCCCGAAAACCGTGTAAAAAAAGACCATTCGAATTCTGCAGCTCGGAAGTTCTGACACTTAAGATCTGAGACCTGATACCTGAGACCTGAGACTTGAGACCTGGACTTGAGAATGTAGACTAGAGACATGAGACCTGAGACTTTAGACATGACGCCTGAGACCTAAGTCCAGGGACCTGAGATCTGAGACATGAGACCTGAGACCTGAAGAATGAGACCAAAGACATTAGACATTAGACCTGAGACCTGAGACTAGAAACCAAAGACATAAAACACGAGACCTGAGACCTGAGACATGAAACATGAAACATGAGACCTGAGACCTGAGACCTGAGACATGAGACATAAGACATGAGACCTGAGGTATGAGACAAGAGCCATGAAACATGAGACCTGAGACATGAGACTTTAGACCTGAGACAAGCTACTAGTGTTATTACCGCGAAAAATTAGATTAGCTCCGATTTCGACTTGCGACCCCTCTAGTGAAAGGGTTTGACTTGTAGATGACGAAAAATAGTGTCGCGACTTCGCTAGTACAAGCTACTAGTGTTGGTTCCGCGAGAAATTAGTTTAGCTTCGATTTCAACTTTCGACCGGTCAAATGAAAGGGTTTGACTTGTAGGTATCGAAAAATAGTGCCGCGAGTTCACTAGTACAAGCTACTAGTGTTAGTACCGGAAAAAATTAATTTAGCTGCAATTTCAACTTTCGACCGGTCAAATGAGAGGGTTTGACTTGTGGGTGACAAATATTAGTGTCGCGTGTTCGCTAGTACAAGCTACTAGTGTTAGTACCGCGGAAATTAGTTTTGCTTCGATTTCAATTTGCGACCCCTCTAGTGAAAGGGTTTGACTTGTATGTGACGAAAAATAGTGTCGCGACTTCGCTAGTACAAGCTACTAGGGTTAGTACCGGTAGAAATTAGTTTGGCTTCGATTTCAACTTTCGACCGGTCAAATGAAAGGGTTTGACGTGTGGGTGACCAAAATAGTGTCGTGAGTTCGCTTGTACAAGCTACTAGGGTTAGTACCGGTAGAAATTAGTTAAGCTTCGATTTCATCTTTAGACCCGTCAAGTGGAAGGGATTGACTTGTTGGTGATATTGGTTACAGGGGGTAATCTTGAGAATCCGGGGAATTGAATGGTATTTAAAGTGTATTTTTTATATTTTGTATCATGTTTTGTTTTAATAACTGGCAAAATAAATCAAAACGCGCAAGCAGAAACTGCAGCACCCAGCTGAAAATTGAGTAAAATCATCATTCTAGAGAGCTGTGAGAGCTGTGAGCCCGAGTTTTTTTTGATTGTTTGAAAACTTGAACAAGATGCTACATATTTTTTTAAATTTTCATCAAACATCGCATTCTTTGAAATTTGCAGTTAATGAAAATATTACTTCAAAATTCTTATTTATCCAATCATGAATTTTTATGATATCAGCTTAAAGAATTTATTGCAGTGTTTTTCACCCCTAAATGTTTGTAGAACCCTCATGCTTTTTCTATTAAAACATTTATGATTTAAAAAATATAAAATTAAATTCGAACAAAGCCAAAAACTACTGCAATTGGTGCTTCATGCGTTACGACATTACAAATACATCTCAACTGGTGGAACCAATAACTTTTCTGACTACCTCAATTTTATGTGCAATCAACTTTAAAACATTTTATGTACAAAGGGTATGATTATCTGCGAAAATAATGTTTTTAAAGGCCATTGCAGTTGAAAACTGTTGCATGATGTACCAGATGCACCAGACGGTATCTCTGTTTAAAAGACATACATCGTCTAAGCCGATTTAGGCTTTGCAGACTGAATTAATAACGTTGAAAACTTAAGATTAACATTTAACTCCAGTACCGAGATGGGAATCGAACCCATGCCATCAGAGTACCAGCGATACCGTCTTACCACGCTAACCACTCGAAAACCGAGACGTAACTCACAACATACCTTATGTTCTGTTTGCTTCAAACACTTTAACTTGATTGGTCGCAAGTTGAAATCGGGAGTGAAACTTCTTTCTACCGGTAATAACACTAGTAGCTTGTACAAGCGAAGTCGCGACACTGTTTTTCGTCACCTACACGTCAAACCCTTTCACTTGACCGTTCGGAAGTTGAAATCGAAGCTAAACTAATTTCTACCGTTACTAACACTAGTTGCTTGTACTAGCGATCTCGCGACACTATTTTTCGTCACCTGCAAGTCAAACCCTTTCGCTAGAGGGGTCGCAAGTTGAAATCGGAGCTTAACTAATTTCTCGCGGTACTAATACTAGTTGCTTGTCTCTGGTCTCAGGTCCAAAGTCTCATGTCTCAAGTCTCAGGTCTCATGTTTCATGGCTCTTGTCTCATGCCTCAGGTCTCATGTTTTATGTCTTATGTCTCATGTCTCATATCCCATGTCTCAGGTCTAAAGTCTCATTTTTCATGGTTCTTGTCTCATGCCTCAGGTCTCAGGTCTCAGGTCTCAGGTCTCATATCTCATGCTGAGGTCTCAAGTCTAATATCCCTTGTCTCAGGTTCCAGGTCTCAGGTCTCATGTCAAATTTCTAATGTTTCATGTCTCAGGTCTCAAGTCTCAGGTCTCAGGTCTCAAGTCTCAGGTCTCAGGTCTCAGGTCTCAGGTCTCAGGTCTCAGGTCTCAGGTCTCAGGTCTCAGGTACCAGGTCTCAGGTCTCATGTATCACGTTCTTAGTCTAAGAGATAAGATTTTCCCAACTTCAAAAAGATTCTAAGTGTTTTCCTTTGAAAAGGAATATTTTCTCTCAAAAACCGTGTTAAATCGCGAAAACCGTGTAAAAAAAACCGTGTTGATTCCCGAAAACCATGTAAAAAAACCGTGTAAAAAAACCGCGTAAAAATACCGTGTAAAAAAAAAACCTTGGTGTATTCAGATTTTTGTTTGTATCTTTGGTTTTGGATACCTACAATATAAAAAAAGGGTGGGATACTAGATCCCTTCATTAATTTTCATCATATCTTTTTGGAAGAATTTTGCAGACCGTCGTCTTTTGTATTTTCTGACAGTGTGTAATTTTAAGTTTCTATACATTTCAAATTAGATCAGGGGTGAGCGACCAGCGGCCCGCGAAGATTTTTCAAATTTTTATTCCTTAAATTTTTTTTACAATGGATGGTTCGGAAAATTTCAGATTGTTAAATTTTGTATGGCATTTTAAGCATTTATTATGTTCTGTTCAAGGCTTAAATGGAATATTGTTTAATGGCACAACGTAATATTGGAGTGTTTATTTTATTAGTAAACTTTTTTCCTTCCACTTTGAGAGCAAAATCTATTAACGTGAGTCGGAAGAACAGCCAAAGATCAGAACCTACACATGGTCAAAGGAATTTCTAAGCCGAATTTGTAAATTCATTACCTATTTTCATTTCAAGCAAAAATATAAAGTTGAATGATAAAAATTATGCTCAGCAGATTTTTTTTTTGATTATTCTATCCAATGGCAAAAAAAATAAACTTATAACTTCTGATATATTTTTAAATTTCTGAATATTGACGAAAATAACGAAAGTGAAATAATTAAGCCTGGGAGAACGATTTTAGGTTGTTATCAACATGAATCAACCCACAAAAATTATTAATTCTTGATAAAAAAAAATTGATGTCTGAAATTCTGTGATTCCATCCAAAATATCTTTGACGATTACCTGTGATGCTTTTTTTCAGGAATTTGATAGAAAATTTATCACAAACATCAATAAATTGAGTAATTTCATTTATAATTCGCAATCCACATTACCAGAGTCAAAATATAGCTTTAGAAATCCTATCGCAATGATATCTAAATAAGATTAAAAATGATACAATTGTGGACAAAAATTCTAAAATCTAGAATGTAGTTTTGAAGACAGTTGCTTAAAAATACGTGATATTGAACATTTTTCTGTGATTTTGACAACCTTGCTCAACATCGGAATACAATGAAGCAATACTTCAATTTAAACAAACGAATTTTTTGACGTTTGTTGGAAAAAAATGCAGGCTTTGAGGACAAGTTTTAATGGTAAAAAAAAACACAGAAAGTCAAATAGTGATTCATTGTCCAACGCTAAATAGACTGTGATTTTTTAAAAATATATTTATCACACTCTTAGTTATCACTGTTGTAAGCTAAGTGGGACGTTTTCAGTATTGGGTTTTTAAAAAAGCCGTTTGTTATTGCCGTGAATTACTGTTTTTGAAAACGTGAAATATTTTAAGTGCAGCCCGCCGACAAGATTTCAAATTTAAATTATCCCGTTGGTTCAAGAGGTTGCTCACCCTTGAGTAAGATTGATACATGAACCTGTAGATGAACTAGAGTAAGGTTGCCAGATTATCCGGTTTTATCTGGATTTGCCTGGATATTTGATAAAAAATTTGGGAACAGTTCAACCCGGCCCGGTTTTTTCACTTTATTTGGCAAATAAAAAAAAATGTGTTGAAAATATTCTTTATTTAGCCACCAAAACGAAAATTTTTTTAACAAGATTTTGCAAAAATTATCATGAAAGGTTTTTTCGAAGCTTGAAATACGATTTAAAATCTTTTTATGAATTTTGATGCAATATTTTTATTTAATTTTTTTTTATTTTGATTTTTGTTAAGTAACTTCTAGATTTTGACAAAATTTGCCAAGATATTATCCGAAGTTTTGGTCGTCAAATTAGAAATGAAATATCAGGATTTTGCCAGGTTTTTATAAAAAAAATTGCCAGGTTTGTACAGCCCGAATACGAGCTGAAAAAAAACCTCAAACTAGAGGGGCCTTAAAAAATTGTGATGTTTTGAAAGTAAATATAGACTTGAGCCTTTCACCAGGGTGCCCTAAAATTTGGCAAAATTCATGCAAAATTGATAAAAGCTCCATATTTCACAGTTTATAAGTATCAGTCAAAAAGAATTCTAAAAGATTGTCTACTACCCTGTATTAAATACATACTTCAAGGCGCTAGTTACTAATTCTCAAATAAAAGCACTAATAATAATTTTGTGCTTAACAATGATCAACATCCATTCGAAAGAAAAATATATCTTTTTGGACTCGAGGGATCAAGTGAACCCACATCATACATTTTGGAAAACTTTTAAAATTGCTTTAAAAGTATGCCATTTAGAAGTTCATATAGTACTCTAACGATCGACATATTGGAGTAAATATTTTTATTATAGTTTATTTGTGTGAACAACATTTTAAAATGGTAATAATTGAACTCAAAGTCATATTTTTTCAACAAAGTGCAATAACCCAAAAAATTAAAATTTTATATATTTGAGGGATAACAAGTTAGTTGTTTTGTTCTATTTGGCAAACTTTTCACGAACATTTAATATGTGTAAGACATTCCAGTTTCGAGATATAGCTGAGGAATGAAGTATCTCCAGGGATCAAGTATCCTCATTCTCCCGTAATGTTAAACGACAAATCAATGAAAAATATTTTCAGCTAAAGTTTTTTAAACCTAAAGATAAAGGCTTTATACGGTCTAAGATTTAAATCAAACATCTTTTTATTAGAAATATCCGACGTTTTAACCATTTTTGTGGCCCTCATCAAGGAAATTTTCTGTCTACTGTTATTGTCAAAATCTTTTTTTTTCAACTGCCAGGTGTCCCGTACTTGCTGCTTATTTCAACCGTTAAGAAAATTTTATTTTCAAATATCAAATTTGATGAGCAAAAATAACACTATCATAAACGATCAATAAATAAAGGAAATTAACTCAAAAAATCACCTTGCTATAATAAACCATCATTCAAATTAAAAAAAAAAAAAAAGATAAAAATCAAAGCATGTAAAAATTTTTGAAAATTATTTCAAAAATATAAAGTTAATGAATATATTCAAAAAAAAACATTGCAATCAATATAAATTTTTGACTGTTTGTTAAAAATTATCCAAAAAAATATTCCTTATTCTTAGATAGAAAATTGCTTGAAAATGTATTTGAGTCAGCACAAATTTCAATATTTCAGGCACATCAAAAAATTAATACAAAATAACTTTCATTGAAAAATTTCGTACAAACCAGAATAAAAACTCAATTCAGAAAATTCATAGCACAAAAAAGTTTCATTAGAAAGACAAAGAATTCAAAAAAAAATTATTTCAAATGGGGGGTTATCGTTGGAAGCATGCTAAGAAAAATGCTCCTTGATGAAGTAACCATGCGCGAGGTAAAGAAATTCTGCCAATCACTAGGACCATTCTAGAAGGGCTGGATATGATTTATTTTGTACACAGAAATCCTAAACCTCAGAATAAAAGAATTTTTAAGAATTTGATGTTTTAATGAAAGGATTCCTAAATATAAAGTTTTATTTTCATCGTTAAACTGTTGAGGATTTCAGTGTTCAATCATTTCTGGTCATCGACCAAGGATAAAGCGCCTTTACTCGCTCTTGAAAATAAAAAAAGAGAAACGGAAAATATCAGTAGACCATGAAACCTTTCCAAGTCTGTTTAGAACTCGGAAAGATTTTTTCATAAAAATTACTCCCCCCTCACATTCATTCGGTAAGAAAAATGCACAAAAAATAGAAAAAATCCTGGAAATGTACTCACCAAGCCTTATAAATATCGGAAATATAAACATTTTAATGCAATCGTCTTATACATAAAGTAGGTATAAATAGAACGGGCTCACCAATTATGTCGACAGGGACAGGAATCACATCAGGTGTGAAAATATAGGAACGCAATCAATTTTTCTGTCACTGATGTTAGGGACCCTTACCAGTTCTTTCTATACCTCGTGCACTTAGAAATGATATCAGTTTTTACACCCAAAATCCAGGCTAAATCAGCTGGAAAAAACCAGTACAAAACGGAACTATGCAGGAAACCATGTTCACATTTTTTGATATTTTTACGCAATCAAGATAAAAACAAATCCATGAGATGTCCTTAGAATAATTACTCGGTTATCTTTCCAATACTAAACACTTTTTAACAACCCAATAATCTGCCAGAACATCACTTGTTTCAAAGCATGTGTGCAAATTTTCTCCCATTAAAAACCACTGACTGAACCAAAACTGAAAAAAAATTCTGGAAATTCCATCCATTCAATAATTTATTCCCAATATATTCACTGTTTTTCTTTATTTTGATGACTGCATCCACCTGTTTATTCCACATTGCGCACCATTAAAATTTTCTTATTTTCGAAAATCCCGAATGTACTGCAAACTATGTTTCACTAATCTGCTTGATAGAATGCGATATATCTTTCACCTAATTATCCGTATATTAAACCAGCCAAGAGAGAAAACAAATTCCCTTCACAAACCATCAACAATATTTTCAGAATGTTTGATCGCCCATCACTTCCCCCAACCGGGCAATAGCATTCTGAAGTACACCATAAACCACTTCGGCAACTTCCGTCAGTCACTTTTCAAAATATTTTCCACTATGCTGCTCTTTTACCCCTAGTTAATTTTAATTTTATTGAAAATTTTGCTGGAAGAAAATAAAAACGCGTGCGTTGCCAAAAAGTCATGGCTTACTTCCCTCTGATCAACTAAACAATATGCATGAGAAAAAATGCAGATTATGGATCTATTTACTATTCTTCAGCAGATTTTTAGTTTCTGAAATATAATTGTACATTTTTGAACATTCAAATATATCGGATAACAACTATTTCCGACATTCTCATGAAAGTCTTAAAATATTTGACCTTTTTTTGAAAAACTTCAAAGATACCATTCGGTTAAAATATTCAAAATTGTTAAATTTCTCGTATTAGGTAGAATTGTGGAAAAAGGACAAACAAACTTGAATACCTTATTATTTTCTTAGAATTCAAAATAACTCGTCGTATTCGGGAAACTGGATCATAGAATTTATACCTTTTTTTAAATTTTTGTAGCATTCACTTTATTAAATGAATTGTTTCACATTTTCAAAGGTTTCCTCGATACAAGAACTGATAGAAAAAAATGCATATTTATTTGGGATCAGCGCCGTGAAATTATTCAGAATTTATTTATATTCTTTGTGCGTAGGAAAAACGTGAATTTAATTGCCTTGTGGAATCGTTTTCAGATTGGAGAGAAAGGAGATTATTCTATTTTTTGCATGTTCAGTGATCAAAGTCCTCCTGATTTAAAAATAAAGTGCAAATTTTTTTTTTCGGAATTGATGATAATTACATTTAATGTTTGAAATAATTCATAATTGTTCAAATCATAATTGAAACTTAAATCGTTCAAAAATTTATAGTTTTGAAAATTTAAATTTAAATTCATCGAGCAATAAGTAACTGGTGAGAAATGAATTATTCCAAATTTGTTTTTAAACATTGAAAATAAAAGAATATAGATTTATTTAGAAAACGTTACAGATCAAAATAAAGCTTAAAAGTTGCTAACATATATATGATCGTATGAAAATTTTAATCGATTCGACAAAGGAGATTTAAAAAAAAATTAAAACTTATTAATATTTGAGAGAGCCAGTTCATAATTCTCATATATCAAATATAGATTTTTTTAAGACTAATCTGAGCATTTAAAAATTAAAATGTCATTTTGTCTTTGGAACTCGGAAATTTGGAATTGCAAAGCAGATTTCGAAATTCAAAAAATTAATTTGAGAATCAAGGCTGGATATGAATAAAAATATTGGTTTTTATCAATTTGAAGGTTCTTCTTTGAATACTTATACTATGCAATTTTGAAAACTTATGCATAAAATTTAATTGATCCACAGAATATGTTTCATATCACATATTGTTTATTTTCCATATCTTAGATTAATCGAAGCGAATTTTGGGGATTCTTTTTTTTTGCTCATTCGGTTAACGGTCCCGAATATTAAATATCTGTCACATGGATACAAAGTTTTCGAAACGTTGGATTAGAATTTCATGGATAAATTCTAAAGTTTAAATGGTTGGTTTATAATTCTGAACTTGTAAACACTTCTTAAGAAAAACACTTTGTTGGTTCAGACCATTTCGGATGGGTGAAAACTAAAATACCTTTCCTTGTCGATGACTTAAAATAGAAGAAGTATGTGAGTTTTAATTTAAAATTTCAGCTTTTCCTGCGATTTTTATACAATACATGAATAAATTAACAGACTGGCAACATTATAGCGATGACAATATGGTCGGGATTCGACCAGACCGAACTGAACGCCATAAACTTGATTTCGAGAAAATTGAGTTCAAAGTTCACAGCCTTACCAATTGATACCATTTTATTAGATATCTCATTTAATCATTTTACTATCACATTTTAGACTCTAATAAATCCGTCGAGGCTATTCTGGTCGATTTCTAATTACGCAATAAGCCGAAAACTGAAGTTTAATAGCAGTATGTTTGCACCCAGTTCACTCTGGTCGAACCAAAATGTTTAAAACATTGCCATGCGCTATCATTTGACTGGGCAATTTGTTCTCAATGTAGGAGCCTACTTGTAGGCGCTTTACGAGCAGCACCCAACGAGTATGGATGATGCTAGGAAAATGTTTTTATTCGTTGAGCCAGAGTGAACCGAGCCATACAAATTTCACACTTTTGAAGTCCGGAATATCTTTGATTGTTACTTACCGGTAGCGTTCTGAAAGACAGTAAGCAATAAAATAAAGTATCTTTTATCGTTAAATGTTAAAAATTCTAATATCCTCTTGAGTAAATTGGAAAACAAAACTCAAGGGATTCGGTTCAGTCTGGCGGAGCGAAATTTTAACAAATGCTTACAATCCGAAATACAAAGTTTTTAGCCACGGGAACGTTTTTAATCATTTAATTTATCAGATATAACTTCGTGACGAACCGAAGAACTGTTTTGAATCGAAAAAACCAACACATATAAGATTTTTTCGCACAAAACCAGTTTTCATGACCGAAACAGACTTTTTGTCTTTACCTCTAAGGTGGCTCTCAGTCCACTTTGGCGCAACGCATTTTTGCTATTTCCACTGTCAGCAACATTGAAATTTTCTAATAAAATCAGAAATAATAGGAAAAATGTTCTGATTTTCATTGGACAGGTAGTTTATCATGTTTCGCATCCGCTGCATTAGATAACTCAATTTTTTTTTGATTGGCGTTCAGTTCGGTCTGGTCGAATCCCGACCATATGAAAAAAAAATACTAGTCTACTTTCAGGCGTTATTGATTTCAGAGTGACCTATACCTTCGAGAATGAACACACTTTTTAAAGGCAAGGTAGGGGTTTTGAATGACAAGATTTTTTCTGACAAATTTGTTAACACTTATTTTAAGAACACCTTTCTTGATTTCCCACTACTGTGGTTGTTTCATTTCATAAACTGAAAATGATGAAGGAAATCGCCATTGGACCGACGGGGGGCGGGGGGTGTCGGGCGGTTGATTTTTAAGTAGGAAATTGATAGCTTATGAAATATATTTGCTGGTAATCAAACATGCAATCTTCACGTAACCATAGAGAAATCCATATTTCTTTATGTACTGTTTAACATGGTTAATATTTCTGTCAAATTTCAAACTTCTTTCCTCAATTTTCATCGAGTCTACAAGAACAGGATTTGCACCGTAAAATTTTGGTAATTTGGTTTATTTTTTTCCGATGGTTGATTTCTTTTAATTTGCTTAGGAGATTGGTAGAATATATGTGAGCAAAGAATAAGATTTTTAATTAAAGACTTTCTCCAATCTCTCTTTAGCTGGATCTACCAGACTCTTGAGAAAATGGGAAGATTTTATTCATCGATGGAAATCATTTCACTTTTTTGTTACTTGAGTGTCCATTAAAAATTAAGGTAACCATTTTGAAGATTTCAGGACTTAGGATTACAAGTTACAATTTTATGCTGATTTAAAAATTTAAAAAAAAATGCGTGGCCAAATTGTACAAAATATTTTTACATTTTTTTCTTGTTGTTTGAATTGAATTGTTTAAACAAAAATTTCATAGGAGCGCTCTTCCTACGGCCCTGTCTATGTCTGGTTTTATGAGCGATGAGAAGTGTTGTCAGAATGTTCAAATGATTGAATAATTACTGTTTTTGTGACAATTCAATATTTGGGGCAGGTTGTAGCCCGTTGGAATATAGAAAGATGGAAAAGGTTGATTAATTTAAGTATAAAAATTCTAATTAGGAATGAATTTTCATCGTTTTGATTTGTATGTAAAATGCATAGTTTCCCCAAATTTTCGATTAATGATCTCGATGAACTAGTAAAAAATAGTTCAGAGCTAATTAAAGTACTTATTTTAAGAACGACTGTCAATCAACCTTATTGTTGATTGCTTTTCCACATTCATTAATGTTTTTCTTTTTTTCAGGTAAACGAATTCTCGCAACATGGATTTATTAACAAACCTTCAGTAAGTGATATTAAATGTTTACTTTTTCCAAAATTGTATAAGCTAACATACAATATTAAACTTAAGAGGAAACATTCGATGCTGGATTAACCCTAAAACTGGGGCACAAAAAATATGCCTCTATTCCATTTTCACAACCCATTGAGAAAGTCCGAATCCGTACCAAAGCCCATGTCAATGATTTCGATCGAGAGTGCAGTTTCCATCGGGATTGAACCCGCTTCTTTTCGGACCGTTGCTGCTAGAATCGATACCACGCCCAGTTCGCATTCCAGCTTCCCAGAGTGCCCGGAGTAAAAATCGCGGCACAAGCAGCTTTGAACAGTTGAATGACTTCCTTCAAGCGTCAAGCTTATCCAATTTGTTACGAGCTTTTGGCTGCTGGAGAGAGCATCATCATCCCTTCGTTCGAGGAGCATCCTGCTGGAGAGCCTTTCGATAAACTGCGGATGCGGATTCGGATTCACTCCCTCCAGCCCGAAAAGCTGATTGCGGTAATCGGGTTTGATGGCGCTCATCTTATGTTTCTTTCTATCTTTTTTATGCCGTTGTGCTCAAGTATTAAATTCTAAAGTTGCCGGGAAGTTTCTTTTCCCATACTTTTTACGGCTCTTCCCTTCAAGAATCGTTCAACGACTGGAAACACTCGGAAAGGAAACAGTCTGGTTTGCATTCGAGTCAAAACAAAATGGAATGAAAAAAAAACCAACAGCTGAAATAAGAAAAAAAAATGTCGCCACTGCTTCACTGAATGAAATGGTGGGGGTGGAGCAGTTTATTTCATTTTATCTTCTTTTTTTTTGCGCTCATCAAGCGACTCAATGTGAAATAAGTTAATCGACTGGCAGCGCCTGATTTATTGCATTCTATGGCTGTAATTTTCAGCAAGGCGGAATATTTTAAGTTGACGAGAATCTGCATTTTAAGCGTCTTCGTTTCGTTCAGTTAACTGTTTTATCATGAAATATTCAAGTCAATCCATATGAGATCCAATGTACATATTGAATGTAAACTCTGAAATTCTTTAAATACTTTTTCAGAAATTTATGGGCACTTATAAGATAAAACAAAATTTAAGTTTTAAATATATAAATTCAATTGACGAATGAACGAAATATTAAGCCACGATCAATTGACAAAATATGAATGTTCGTTGAAATTTCAATGTACATATATTTCTATGACAGTCAAAATTCCAAAAAAGTAGGACATAGAACAATTACACTAGCAAAATATTTCAAGTCCATTTTTTTAATTGTAGATAAAGGTAGCCGTTAATAAAACGTAGAAAAAAATAATTGGAAAAAAATCTATTTAGTCTCACAAAACTTCAATACAACTCATTTTTGAAGAATATTAGGTCCTAGTATATTTTTGGTTGGATATGAGTCTATCAGAAATAGTCAGATTTTCAGAGAATTAGATTTGAAGAAATGAAAAAAAATCTGACTGTACAAGATTTGAACCCGCTATCTCCAACACAAATATGTTTTAACAACTGTAATCGATACAAAAAATTTTTGGTTGGAAGATTTGCGGCCGAAATTTGAACACAGATTTTTTTAAAACATCAAAGTTATCATTTTAAAGCTTCAATGTATTGATAATCAATTAAAATTGATTATAGATTAAATACACCCGTGCCGTTTTATCCATGCTTTGAAAATATTCACCACAAAATGTGTATCAGGATTTATTTCTTTGAGGTCTTATTGTTGGTGGCCCAGTTGATTTGAAAATTTTGCTTTGACAATATTTCATTTCTGAATCAAATGATTTTGAATTGAATAGCCTTAGGAAAAAAACGCTCAACAGTTATGGAAAATAAAATTTATTTATTTAGTTTCTTTCACTTTCTCTCTACAACGATAACGAATGAGTTATTTTAGTTTTTTTTTGTATGAGCAAATCTACTGCGACCAATTTATTTGATCTATTGTGGAGTAACCCAATTTACTATTTGTCTGATTACGTCGTACTGTCATCATTAATTGAGATGTCAGATGTAGACGAAATCCAAACATAATTCCAGTTTGGAATGGTGTTTCTTATGAATCCCACCACCTAACTGGCCTTCATCTTCCAACTATCATCGGGCGTTAGGATTCGCTTACCAAGAACTTTTAGTCAATGTGTCATAAGATATCCACAGTCACACATTAAGTGCTCTGCAATTTCTACTTCAGTTTTACAGGACCGGCACAAATCATTACTAAGTTTGCCAATTTTTTTAAGGTGGTAATTGTATGGACAATGCCCTGTTAAAAGGTCTGTAAATTTTTTCAGATCACTTTTCGACAGGCTCAAAAGGTCGCGAGTTTTCTTTGAATCGGGCTTTATGAATCTTTTTGATTGCCTAGCACCAATAGCTACAAGCCAATTGAATTTTATTTTTATCTTTTTCGTTATTTTAGTTATTTTAGTTGAACTCAAATTAGTTAAGTTTAATCAAAACAGGCTTCTGAGCATAGTAAATAGTAAAATTATAAAAATATTTATGAAAAACCTCAGACTTGCGCTTGAAAACTCTGAAATGCTGGTGCAAAATTAGAATTGGATAAAGATTAAAACAAAATTAAAATAAATATTTTTTTTAAACGAGGTTCTAAACATTAAATAACATCTACAACAAGCATAAATCAACATAAGTCCTTCTCAATTATTATAAAATTTCTGAATCAGTTCTGAGTCAGAACTCTAACCTAAGCCTAATTAACATCAACATACATCTATTGATTTAATTTTTTTAAATTTAATATCTTAGAATTATCCTGATTGAATCAGTGCCTTTAAAGTTTTCCGTGCTGACTTACAAAAATGAAAGATTAAATCAGATTTTTGAAATAATTTTTCTCTTCATAGCTTGACCTAAACTAAAAACCAGTTAAGAAGATTTATTCGGACGGCATCCCTGATCAACACTTTTTGCGATTGTCTGACAGAGGTGCCAGGTGGTTTTGTCAAAAATCAGGACACCATGATGAAAACGTTCTGGGCTTCTCAGGACCCCACTAGATATCATAAACAAAAGCAAAATACATGTGCTGTAAATAAGTGCAAGAAAAGTGAGTATTTGTTTAGACAATGTATATCGAAACCCAATCAACCAAAAGTCCCATAAAACAGGTACAAAAACGCTTACTCAGCCCCACCATTGATATGAAGTACGTTCTATGCAGATCAAAATTTAAGTTCTTATTGATACTTTCTAATTCCAAAATGATCTTCTATTCAGCTTCCAGCGGCCTCTTAATTCAGCTTCCAAAAAATCGCAAAATAAGCAAAAAAATCTCTCTCTATCTCAAATGTACTCTTGGCTTCGGTTCATGTCACCTTATTATTTCCTGTGTACCGGTGCCGCCATGATACCACGCGCCGGATTCCAAACTCGACAAATTGCTCAATTGCTTCTTTCCTACATTTCCTACATATATCCCATCAGAATGGTCACTCAATTACTAAATTAGTTATTGAAAAATAACTTGCCCGGCTTGGGGATCGAACCCCGACCTTCGTGGTGAGAATCGAACACGCTACCACAAGACCACGCCTAGATGTTGTTCTAACTAAAACTAAAACTCGAAGTGGTGATTTGATTTTGAAAGCACATCGATGCAATTTTTGTGACTTATCTAATCTCGTTTTGAGCACTTTTGTGCCCTTTATGTGACTTAAGTCCGGTATAACGTACGTATAGATCACTTTTGCAACTTTCAAGTTCGTTAATGAGTACATATAGTTTACTCATGGGAATTGGGCAAAACAAATCACATACATCGTACATATTAATTACTTTTGCAGCTTTCAAGTTCATTAATGAGTACATAAAGTTCACTAAAGGGAATTAGGCAGTTGATTCTCTTTGTCAGCCAATATGTAACTTTCAATGCCTTCATTCAAGTAAAAATGTGACTTTTGGTTGCTTGGGAATACACCATTTAAATATCAGCTGAACCAAAGATTACTATCCTTTAAACGGGTTTTTAATTACAGTTTGGTTCGATATTCTCATAACTTACCCTAAAATTCGATCCTTCGATCAGGAAAATTCAGGACATTTTGAAGACCAATTTTCAAAAATCAACACAATTCGAGAGTTTTTTTTTCAAAAATCAGGACAGCTGTTTGTATGGAACTGTGTGTAAGGGAAGAATAAACCCAAGAAGGTTAAAATCCTTAATAAAACAACAAAACAAACAGAAATCAGCGCAATTTTTTTTTAATATCAGGACACCTTGCATGTTTGATCAAACTACGAAAAAAATCACATAGTAAAACTTCATTTTGTGTCGCCAAATAGCACTTTTCGTGTCTCCGTTGTTCATGTTAAGTGGATTATATCGGTTAATATATATCTGGTTTTAACTTATTATGCAACAATAAATTTTTGCTCCTTTTAAAACACAACATTTATTATCTAACTCCCTTTCAATAAGTTAAAAAAATGTGCCCAGGTAATATTTGTTAGCAAATCATTCAGAACAAAGTGTTTGATAACTGCAACTGCTTCGTGCTAATCTTTAGAAAACGCACTGTCAGGTTTAAGGGGGGGTAGGGTCTAAGACTTTCAAAAATTCGATTTTTTTATTTTTTTTTTTATTTTCTTATTGTAAAACATTTCAAGAATGTTGTGTAAAATTTTCAAGTCAATTGAAGCTAAACTGTAGAAGTTATAGGCCTTTATCTCCTCCTATCTAATACTGCAAGAAAGCAAGGGCAGAAACTTCAAGCGCGTTTTTCTCGAAAGCACATTTTGAAAGTCCGTGGACATCGTCATTTGAAACATATTTTCTACATATAAAATACCAAACCCCAACGTTTTCTTTTTTTTTTTACTTTGGGGAGATTTTACAGATAAAAAATGGCGGATTTTTTCGTGAAAAATCGTAGTTTTTTCTTTTAAACAGCCACAAAAATTTCAAATTTTTTTTAAATGTTGAATAAAAACGTTGGGGTCCAGAAAAACATCTATTAAAAATATTTTGCTCTGATTTTTTGACTTCAGATGATTCTGTGCTGAGATACAGTGTCCACCGCAAATCCTGTTTTCTAAAAGGCATCCTCGAAAGTGCTCCGTCACCGGCTAATTTTTTAATATTTTTCTACGAAAAAATTACTAAATGTTCTTTTAACAATGCTTTGTACGTTGCAAAAAATTTGAATACATTTGTTTGAACGATAGCTCTAGAAAAAAATAGTGAAAATGGTGTTTTTTTACCCGTTAGACCCAACCCCCCCCCCCCCCCCCCCCCCTTAAGGAAGAAAAATCGATTCCAAAAAGTTTAATTCTCAATATCCATATAAATTTAGTTTTACAAACAGGTTTTGGCTTTCTTCGATGGTCTTGGACAAAAATACACATAGAAAATACATCTTTAATAATTTATTTTTGGGATTTTTTGCATCGACAGTAGGCACTCAACTAAAGTGGAGCGAAAGCCAGAGTAGCTCTAAACGTCTGGACAACTAATAAAACATTTGTAAATCTAAAATTTGCCGTAAAGCGTCGATAAAACAAAATTACGTCAAAGTGCGTCGATAAACAAAATTCCAGTTAAATTGAATTTGCATACATAATTTTAAAATTTTCTTCTCAAAAGTATTTTTCGTGAAAATTCCAGGATAAAATTTATTTTCATTGATTTTTTTTTGCAATAATCTGTAGAAAATTTTAACGTGTTCTAGCTTAAAACGGTATAGATTAAAGTTTTTTGGGAAGATTTTGGAAAATTGAAATTTTAAGAAAATATACTCTTGAACCTTGAAAAAAGTGGAAGACCCGCCTTTAGTTTAGTTCGCCCGGTTTAGTTTCTTTAATAGTGCATTGGGTAAAGGAGGGGCTCCTCTATATTGAGGCAAATTTTCATAGATGCCAATTTTTTCTTTCTTGAAGTTGTTGTTAGAGAGACACCGTGATAGATGTGTATGATTTTTAACTTTGTTTATTAACGCTCATCTGTACCTAATTTTTTTTACCCGTTACAGTCCCTGGAGTGTCAATTTGACACTCCTCGCTTAAAACGTTATAATTTCTCGTATTCAAATACCTTCCCATACAAATTATACTGAGAATTTAAAGGAGCCCTCTTTCCCTTTCTATCTCCCCCACTGGAATGACAGAGGGGCACCAAATATTCATTCAACCATTTTTCGTTCCCAAATACCATTTCAAACCTAATTTGATTTCATATGCTCGAATAGTTCTGAAGTTATGCAAAAAATGGTATGTAAGCCCACCTCCTTCCATCCTATATCCTCAAAGAAAAAAGAGTGGGGTCTGACATTATCGTAGAATCATTTTTCGTATACCATTACCTTTGCTCTCATGCCAAATTTGGTTCCATTAGCGTCATTAGTTCTCGAGTTATGTAAAAAATTGTAAGCTAAGCCCCTTGCTCAAAACTATCTCCCCATTGGAAGGAGGGAGGTGTACCAAATATTGCAAACATTTGTCTTTTTCTCCGAGAAACCCCCTCCGCCCTTTCAAATGAGAGGGGAGAAGACTTAAATCATAATAGGAACCTTTACAGAACACACAGGCAGACAGACAGACAGAAATGCAACCTCGAAATTGAAAACTCCGATAAGAAACATCCCTTACATAATCTACCGTTTGTCACATATGACTTACTCATAAACATATTGCTTGAGTGTTCATGAAAAATAGAGTTAAAACCTATGCGATGGAACATAAAAAATTTTTTTTTCATTTTTTTTTTCAAATTTTTGGCGAATCAAAATTTTAAAAAGTAGTAAAACGTAGTTGACATTCCTCACTTTGTAAAAACTGCTTTAAAAATGAAAAAATTGTTTTAAAAATACGGATATAATTCATGTCATTTTCAACATTTTGGTCATTAGATTTTAGAAACGTAGAGAATTGAATTAACTACAATTTTTCAACGACTTTTTCGCAATATTTTTATTGCAATATGAATGTTTTTTTGTTTTCTTCTTTATCTTCACCGATTACACTAATTAAAAGCATACTCAATAGAAAGCAAATTTAATTTGATTTTGATGTTCCATCGTATAGCTTTTAATTTCAACTTTCATGAGCACTAAAGCAGTATTTTTTTTTTAAATTAAACCATATGTGACTTACGGTAGTTGAGTAAGGGTTGTTTTTTCTGATTTTTTACTTTATAAATTGCATTGTTACGAAAAAAGTGAATAGAGCTGTATAAGATGTTTGAAAAATTTTTTAATGACATTCAAATGTTTCATATGATGTTTTTCAAAAATGATAACAGTGGAAACGATAAAGAACTATTTTAATTCAGGAGTGTCTTATTGACACTCAAGGTCTGATTAAGGAGTGTTTTCTGAGTTTTCAGGAAGCGTCCATAAAAGAAACTTATGATCTATATATATAAAAAGTAATTTCCGTTTGTTTGTTCGTTTGTATGTTTGTCTTCAATAGGCTCAGCTGCCTTAAGAGCTAGAGAGCTGAAATTTGGCATGGGTGCTCATTAGGACCAGGAATGATGAAAAATGTTTTTAGATTTTCGGATGACCCCTTTTGAAGGCGGTCGTCCAAACAACAACGGTTTTATTTCCCCGAACCAAAAGTCCCACCCATTTTTTGAACCGACTTTCGTTTCCGTTCGTTGGCGGGATTATTTTCACCATCACCAAAGGCAGGCTATAAGAAACGACAGCCAAAGCTCACATGTACTGGATAGCAAATCGAAGCTTGCTGAGCATTAAAAATTTGAAAGTAAAAATTTTGGCGGGTGTTTTTTGTACCTTCTACTGTTCAAAGCACATGCTACCGGTACGAGATATTTGGATACAATTATAAGCCTACATTTTGATTGAAAAATACAACTAGCCTGTTAGGAATATATTGACTAGAATAGTAGTGGCATTCAAAGTGCTCTTTACCGCTGATGGGGGGCTTTGAAGGTCAACCATTTTTATATTTTTGGAATTCCTCATAGAGAAAGAAAAATTTTTTAGATTCAGAGTTTATAAGTTCAAGGCTGCGATTTTAATGCTTCAATTGGAATTTTGATGGGGGATTAGAAAATTGATAAGATAATAAAATTTGAGGTTTTGAGTTTTATCCAATTCGATTTCACTGACCAATTTCTAACTTTTGAGTTATCATTGATGACGAATGTGCTCGATTCTACCATCTATGATTGGGATGTTTGTGCCCATTAAAAAAAAGAGAACTCAAAAAAAATCTTTTTCATAATATAGCAATGGTGTTTTCGAAATGATTTGTTTTCGATAACTTCAAAAAGCAATTAGTAGAACTTACAACATATAAGGTAAACTAAATTAAACAGTGCGAAATTGAAAAGCGAAAAAAAATACACACATGCAGTTGAAAACATGCAAAGTGAGATTGTTTAAGAGGCCACCAAAAGGAGTTTAACTTTTTGGCAATAATTGCGTTGTTATGCGACGATCGACTCGAAATTTTTACACGGGGTTTGTTTTTGGCACGGACAATCAATTCCTGATTTCAAATGAAGAAGCAGACGACAGAAGAGGTGTTCGTTCAATATTTTTGCAATTATAACTTAACAATTAATTCGGAAATGCATCTGTAAAATATTTGGCTATTGACTTTTATACAAACTGTTCATAACATATTCCAAGTTGAAAGCGAAACGGAGTTCGTATGGGAACAGCTAGTACTTAATAAAAGATTCCATGAATTCATTAGGGAGCACCGAAGAAATTGTTTTGTTTTGATGCGCCTGAAAAAAGTTTTAAACCTTAAAACTTCCAATAGTTTTATATTTAAACTCAAAAGCTGATAAGCGTTTAAACAAATATTTTACCAACATTCGTAATTATGATAAAGGAATAATTTTGATGTACAAACAATTTTTTTTTTCAAATTAATAAATTTTCTTATCTACTGGTAAGGTTATGATGTAAATAATGTAGTATAAAACCTCGTTATTAACATCTTAGGAAGACGGAAAATGCCGAAAACATTTACACCATATTTTTTCAATTTTTTAAAGGTTCTATTTGATTTCGCATAACGCTTTGAGCAGCCAGTTTTGAGTTCAATTTCTGTAAATTTTGTAAATTTATCAAAAGGTGATTTTTCTTCTTTTACTATCTCTTATTTTCCCATAAAAAAGCAAGCCGGAATACTGAACGGAAGATTATTCATATGAATTGTAAATTGAACATTCTATATTCTTTTGATAATTGGGTACTCGATAAGTTTATGTATGTAAGTTTATTCAATAACCTTGTTTGTTAACAAAAATTTACCAAAGGTTGGAATGTAAACTTACCAAAGTTTTATTGCTTACAAATTTAAAACCGTCTTAATATCCAAATTTTTGGATTAATTTTGATTTTTATTTTATTTTAAATTTGGTTTATTGTTTCAAGTAAACATTTATTTTTCTTTTCTTTTTTAATTAGTGTGTTTTATTGTATTCCTGCAGGACATTTAAAACAAAATAAGATAGGTTTAAATATACAAAAAGTAATTATGAATAAAGTTGAACTAACAGATGACATTTCCAGCAATTTGTCCTTTTCTCAGTTGCGTGGTTTCTAGAACATATTAAAAATTTAATCGGCTTTTTGTAGAGTTTGAAGAGTAATCGAAATTAATTTTTTAGATAATTAGGTTTTATATATTTAAATTTTTAGTTTATGCTACCTATGTATGATGTTCATTCCTGTTTTTATTCACAAATTGAAGAGATATACGAAAAAATATTACCTTTCAGGAATAGGTTTTTATTATTCATGGAATAAATGTAATGATTTTGTGTTTGAATTATATAACAGGCAATTTTTCTAGTAGAGTAAAGTGGGGCAAGAGTACGCAGGCGGAAAGAGTACGCACTAGGCTTTTACAGTAAACGATAACACTGAAACTAGCAACACTGTACCGGTTTGACAGGCCATAGAGTCAGCTGATCATACGTGTTTTTGTTTGTCGCTTGGTTCGCGCACGTCGGAGAAATGAGTTAAGTTCTAGTTTTTCCAATTTTTATGTAATTTTATGCGTATTTGGAAACATTATTACGCTTCGTGGAAATTCGCTAATCAAATCTGCATACGTGACAAAGGACACATAATTAATATAAATTAAATCTGTGGAACACTCATGCCAGGATAAGATCGGTATATTTAACACTTTTTGCTTTTTCACAAATAGTCGTAGGGGGCAAGAGTACGCAGGTTTGGTGGGGCAAGAGTACGCGTTGGTTTTCTTCGTCTTTTTGATAGCATTTGAAAAGCTAACCTACAGAATAATCATGTTTTCAATAATCAGGACGTACAAAAGGAAAACCAGCCGGAAGATTTTCTCTCCGGAGATGCTGGAAAACGCCAGGCAGCGGTTGAAGGACGGAGAATCGAAGCGCCGTATTGCTGAAAGCCTATTGCCGAAACAGCAGGTCGAACCGAAGCGTTATGAAGCTCCCGATCCACTTGCCTTCAACTTCAGGGCGAGTGGAATCCATTGATTATGAAGAACCACTGAATCCTTCGAAACGATCATATGTGACTCCTGCAGAGATTCGACCACTTCCGAAGCGTAAGGACCCTCAACAAAGACGGAAGAAAGGCCAAAAGTCTGAAATCATCACGAGCACTCCCGTCAAGCAAAAATTGGAATCCAATCTTCATCAGAAAAAGGCAAAACCGCCGGCGCAACGCAAACTTGCAACTGAGACAGACACTACAAAAGGAACCAACACAACAATGAAGGAAAAGCCTCCTAAAGGCTCTGAGGCTCTAAAAGGAGCAAAGAGACCACGAAAGGCAAAGCCTGCTTAAAGCTCTTTTACTTCTGTTTTTTTTCTTCGATTTGATTTTATAAGAGAATCCTTATGATTTTCAGTTTTTTACCCATGGAATATGAATTCACTGTTTTATTTTAACTATTATTTGTGAAATAAAGGTTTTGTTTTGTTTAATAAACGATTATAATGATTCAAGACCTCACTTACACCGGACCAGAATAAAATACAATGAGCTTATTTTATGCGTACTCTTGCCCCACCTCATGCGTACTCTTGCCCCACTGGTGGGGTAAGAGTACGCTTTGGTAGTTTTTGAAAAATATGATTTTTTATCAATGTTTACAAACGTTATCAAAACTTTTTGCGTCATACAATCAAGGTAAAGAGCTTTACTTTAACTTGGTTTAATTACTATGATCGATACCTTTTTCTTTAAAGAGATACAATAAGTACACAACTAAGTGCGTACTCTTGCCCCACTTTACTCTAAGTATCAATTTTCAAGATGTTCAAAACTTGTTTAATGGCATCAAAACAATTTCCTAAATGATTAACGTCAATGAAAATGATCGTAACGACAAAAAGAAGGTTAATTTATTTTATCCTGCTCACAGTGTCAGTTCTTAAGATGTACTGAATAGAGGTATTCTGCTAACGGCCGAATACCATATAGATATTGAAATTCCAACAATTTTACCAAAGGAATATTCGGTCGAATATTCTATTGAGTATTAAAAATAAAAAAATAAACGATAATTTCAGTTTCCTTTTATTTCTTCCATTATAATGCCGGTCATGTTTTTGTGTCGATCAATTTCAACCAGAAGATATTACAAGGTAATGTATTATCAAATCTTTTTCAAGAACGGATCTCTCTGACTTCCAAAATTTAACTAAATCAATTGAATAACTGAAAAAAAATCAGATGAATTATCGCTTCTAAGACGTTTATCATCAAAGAGATTGTGTTCCTGTGAAATCTGCGACAACACATGTCAAAACAGGTGCCTAGCAACTTGAAATTGCTTATCCATACGGTCGGGTGATTTAGGACAATTAAAAAAAAAATTAAAAAAGGACAAAGCTGGACAAAATCTGGGCATTATTCTAAAACAAACAAGTGAAAAAAGAAAAACAATTACTTGAAATTTATATTTTTAGATTGAATCACAGAAGCAGTGTTAAAATTGTACCTAAGGATAAAACCAAATTAATGTTAATTTTAAATACTTCTCAAAGTTGTCCTTAAATACAACATATATGAAATTCTGAAGAGAGATTTGGGGTTTTTTATTTGATTTGGCAAATAATCTGAATAAACCCGGGCAAAATCCTAGAAGTTTCAAACAAAATCTGGGCATCCTGGTCAGATTTGGCCTTTCTCAAATTATTATTTTTGATTCATTGGCAAGCCTGGATATATCAAGAAACTCTGGAACAAACAATAATCAAGGTAAGAAACGCCACTTCTTCTGTACGATCTACAGTGAAAAATACCCGGACACAACTAAGATGTTTTAACCCTTCGTTTCATGATTTTTTATTTTTCCCTAAAAATCAATATAAACAGTTCAAAATGATGTGTACATCAAGAAAAAAAAATTAAAATAAAATACGATTTTTCCGTTTTTCCATACATTTATTGTTGCAAATTTGTTACTTTATGAAACGAAGGGTTAAATAAGTATAAATTTTTGATGGTTGTGAAGCTTCTGGTTATTTTGTAAATCATCCAAAATTATTGAAAAAAATGTTTACAAATCTTTTACTATACAAATTTTAAAAATAAAAACTCGGCCTTTTCAGCCTATTCGGCAGAATACTTATTTAGACCAAAAATTTGGTGAGCCGAATATTCGTTATTTACGCGGAACATTCGGCAGATCGAATATTCGGTACATCTCTAGTCATTTCAAATCACATTTTCGTTTGAGTATTATGAATTTTTCGTTTTGTATAGTTTTTGTTAATTTGTTGCAAATTTTTATTTAATTTTAATAATCTATATAAAAAGAATAAGAAGAATTCTTCTGAAGGATTTATTTTCTAGTTATTGACTGTAATCTTTTTGCCTTGAGTTAGATAAATGATATTTTCAACACTTGCTTCATATTTTATTCAAATGGTTTAAATTGGACCAAGCTGGAAATTTTCATCTTCTCGTGCTCTGTCCGGATCACATGCACAATTGATGATATCGCCCTGGAAACAAATGACATGACATTCGACCATATTTCAAATATATTGCTCGACGCACACTTGATGCATAGATTCATTCACCGAAATATGAATATAAAATTTCTACAAAAAGATGCAAATATTTCACAAGACCCATTTGGTCGCCACTCCTGGATCGATCCATTCGCCCGACAGGCAGAAGCTTCATCATCGGGGAGAAATTGATTGAAATGCCATCAGCCCAACAGCAGTGAACTGAACTGAGCGCGGCTCAGGCCAGGCCGACATTGATGAATGATGGACCCGCGTGACAAAGTTGCAATCAAACTAATCACACATAAATCAGAGATGGTTCTAGCTGTGGGAGCATTCAGAAACGGGGCCCCTCGAAAACAACACAAGTTTTGGGGGATGAAATAAATTTCGCTCGATCAGCGGTAATTGAACACGTTTCAGTGAGTTTTGGAGGGGAAATCTGCTTTTGGGAAATTTTATAACGTTTCCTATCAAGTAAAACTTGAAAAAGTTTCTAAATCTTTCATCTTTCATTTAAAAAAAATTCAAACGGAACTAAAACCCCAATTGAAGCAACAGCTTAAGTTGATGAGAAGCTTAAATGTTTTCCCCGTCAAGCAAGATTATTAACGTTCACTGCAGTTCGTCCTAATTGTTGTCTAGCCCGACGAACGACCGTCATCTTTCATTTCGCTCCAGAAATAGAAACTAATCTATCTTGCTGACTAAATGCTCTCTGGTGTCTTCTCTGGTGCTGCTGCAGGCTGCTTCGTCCCTATTTACAAACGGAACGCTATTAATTGCCCGATTTAGTCAATAAAAAGAGAAACGAAAACTAAAGTGCCTTGAAAATGGCTAGTCATTTTTCCGGCACCGGGAACCCTCAATTAAGGGAGGATGCAACAAAATCCCGGTGCAGTACAAATTTCCTTTTCCAGCATTCTGGAAGTGCTTTCAGAGGAGTGTTGTGCGAAATGAGCTTCAGCAATGGAAAATTGCGACTTATTATTTCACTGGGTGGGTCAAAGGAAGGTTTATTTGTACGGAAATTGGTTTAGAATGATATATAAACACCCAATATATAACTATCGTTTTGATGATAGCTGATCAAGATGACCGAACAAAAAAAAACGAAAATCAAATAATGTATCTTTTTTAATGCAGTTAAGATGTAAATACTCAAATGTATCTAATGTAAATAAACAGATTTCTTTACAGTGAGAGAACTTAGCTTCTCGCTTAAATTAAATTTATGAAGAATCTTATCGATCAATATGTTAAAATACAGAATCCGTCTCAAAAATGACAAAAATGACAAAAATGACAAAAATGACAAAAATGACAAAAATGACAAAAATGACAAAAATGACAAAAATGACAAAAATGAGAAAAATGAGAAAAATGACAAAAATGACAAAAATGACAAAAATGACAAAAATGACAAAAATGACAAAAATGACAAAAATGACAAAAATGACAAAAATGACAAAAATGACAAAAATGACAAAAATGACAAAAATGACAAAAATGACAAAAATGACAAAAATGACAAAAATGACAAAAATGACAAAAATGAGAAAAATGAGAAAAATGACAAAAATGACAAAAATGACAAAAATGACAAAAATGACAAAAATGACAAAAATGACAAAAATGACAAAAATGACAAAAATGACAAAAATGACAAAAATGACAAAAATGACAAAAATGACAAAAATGACAAAAATGACAAAAATGACAAAAATGACAAAAATGACAAAAATGACAAAAATGACAAAAATGACAAAAATGACAAAAATGACAAAAATGACAAAAATGACAAAAATGACAAAAATGACAAAAATGACAAAAATGACAAAAATGACAAAAATGACAAAAATGACAAAAATGACAAAAATGACAAAAATGACAAAAATGACAAAAATGACAAAAATGACAAAAATGACAAAAATGACAAAAATGACAAAAATGACAAAAATGACAAAAATGACAAAAATGACAAAAATGACAAAAATGACAAAAATGACAAAAATGACAAAAATGACAAAAATGACAAAAATGACAAAAATGACAAAAATGACAAAAATGACAAAAATGACAAAAATGACAAAAATGACAAAAATGACAAAAATGACAAAAATGACAAAAATGACAAAAATGACAAAAATGACAAAAATGACAAAAATGACAAAAATGACAAAAATGACAAAAATGACAAAAATGACAAAAATGACAAAAATGACAAAAATGACAAAAATGACAAAAATGACAAAAATGACAAAAATGACAAAAATGACAAAAATGACAAAAATGACAAAAATGACAAAAATGACAAAAATGACAAAAATGACAAAAATGACAAAAATGACAAAAATGACAAAAATGACAAAAATGACAAAAAAAACAAAAATGACAGAAAAAACAAAAATAACAAAAATGACAAAAATGACAAAAATGGCAAAAATGACAAAAATGACAAAAATGACAAAAATGACAAAAATGATAAAAATGACAAAAATGACAAAAATGACAAAAATGACAAAAATGACAAAAATGACAAAAATGACAAAAATGACAAAAATGACAAAAATGACAAAAATGACAAAAATGACAAAAATGACAAAAATGACAAAAATAACAAAAATGACAAAAATGACAAAAATGACAAAAATGACAAAAATGACAAAAATGACAAAAATGACAAAAATGACAAAAATGACAAAAATGACAAAAATGACAAAAATGACAAAAATGACAAAAATGACAAAAATGACAAAAATGACAAAAATGACAAAAATGACAAAAATGACAAAAATGACAAAAATGACAAAAATGACAAAAATGACAAAAATGACAAAAATGACAAAAATGACAAAAATGACAAAAATGACAAAAATGACAAAAATGACAAAAATGACAAAAATGACAAAAATGACAAAAATGACAAAAATGACAAAAATGACAAAAATGACAAAAATGACAAAAATGACAAAAATGACAAAAATGACAAAAATGACAAAAATGACAAAAATGACAAAAATGACAAAAATGACAAAAATGACAAAAATGACAAAAATGACAAAAATGACAAAAATGACAAAAATGACAAAAATGACAAAAATGACAAAAATGACAAAAATGACAAAAATGACAAAAATGACAAAAATGACAAAAATGACAAAAATGACAAAAATGACAAAAATGACAAAAATGACAAAAATGAAAAAAATGACATAAATGACAAAAATGACAAAAATGACAAAAATGACGAAAATGACAAAAATGACAAAAATGACAAAAATGACAAAAATGACAAAAATGACAAAAATGACAAAAATGACAAAAATGAAAAAAATGACATAAATGACAAAAATGACAAAAATGAAAAAAATGAAAAAAATGACATTAATGACAAAAATGGCAAAAATGGCAAAAATGACAAAAATGACATAAATGACAAAAATGACAAAAATGACAAAAATGACAAAAATGACAAAAATGACAAAAATGACAAAAATGACAAAGATGAAAAAAATGAAAAAAATGACAAAGAAGACAATAATGACAAAAAATACAATTAAAGAAAAGGAACAAAAAAGACAAAAATGACAAAAATGACAAAAACGACAAATGACAAAGATGACAAAAATGACAAAAATGACAAAAAAGACCAAAATGACAAAAATGCCAAAATAACAAAAATGACAAAAATGACAAAAATGACAAAAATGACAAAAATGACAAAAATGACAAAAATGACAAAAATGACAAAAATGACAAAAATGACAAAAATGACAAAAATGACAAAAATGACAAAAATGACAAAAATGACAAAAATGACAAAAATGACAAAAATGACAAAAATGACAAAAATGACAAAAATGACAAAAATGACAAAAATGACAAAAATGACAAAAATGACAAAAATGACAAAAATGACAAAAATGACAAAAATGACAAAAATGACAAAAATGACAAAAATGACAAAAATGACAAAAATGACAAAAATGACAAAAATGACAAAAATGACAAAAATGACAAAAATGACAAAAATGACAAAAATGACAAAAATGACAAAAATGACAACAATGACAAAAATGACAAAAATGACAAAAATGACAAAAATGACAAAAATGACAAAAATGACAAAAATGACAAAAATGACAAAAATTACAAAAATCACAAAAATCACAAAAATCACAAAAATGACAAAAATGACAAAAATGACAAAAATGCCAAAATAACAAAAATGACAAAAATGACAAAAATGACAAAAATGACAAAAATGACAAAAATGACAAAAATGACAAAAATGACAAAAATGACAAAAATGACAAAAATGACAAAAATGACAAAAATGACAAAAATGACAAAAATGACAAAAATGACAAAAATGACAAAAATGACAAAAATGACAAAAATGACAAAAATGACAAAAATGACAAAAATGACAAAAATGACAAAAATGACAAAAATGACAAAAATGAAAAAAATGACAAAAATGACAAAAATGACAAAAATGACAAAAATGACAAAAATGACAAAAATGACAAAAATGACAAAAATGACAAAAATGACAAAAATGACAAAAAAGACAAAAATGCCAAAATAACAAAAATGACAAAAATGACAAAAATGACAAAAATGACAAAAATGACAAAAATGACAAAAATGACAAAAATGACAAAAATGACAAAAATGACAAAAATGACAAAAATGACAAAAATGACAAAAATGACAAAAATGACAAAAATGACAAAAATGACAAAAATGACAAAAATGACAAAAATGACAAAAATGACAAAAATGACAAAAATGACAAAAATGACAAAAATGACAAAAATGACAAAAATGACAAAAATGACAAAAATGACAAAAATGACAAAAATGACAAAAATGACAAAAATGACAAAAATGACAAAAATGACAAAAATGACAAAAATGACAAAAATGACAAAAATGACAAAAATGACAAAAATGACAAAAATGACAAAAATGACAAAAATGACAAAAATGACAAAAATGACAAAAATGACAAAAATGACAAAAATGACAAAAATGACAAAAATGACAAAAATGACAAAAATGACAAAAATGACAAAAATGACAAAAATGACAAAAATGACAAAAATGACAAAAATGACAAAAATGACAAAAATGACAAAAATGACAAAAATGACAAAAATGACAAAAATGACAAAAATGACGAAAATGACAAAAATGACAAAAATGACAAAAATGACAAAAATGACAAAAATGACAAAAATGACAAAAATGACAAAAATGAAAAAAATGACATAAATGACAAAAATGACAAAAATGAAAAAAATGAAAAAAATGACATTAATGACAAAAATGGCAAAAATGGCAAAAATGACATAAATGACAAAAATGACAAAAATGACAAAAATGACAAAAATGACAAAAATGACAAAAATGACAAAAATGACAAAAATGACAAAAATGACAAAGATGAAAAAAATGAAAAAAATGACAAAGAAGACAATAATGACAAAAAATACAATTAAAGAAAAGGAACAAAAAAGACAAAAATGACAAAAATGATAAAAACGACAAATGACAAAGATGACAAAAATGACAAAAATGACAAAAAAGACCAAAATGACAAAAATGCCAAAATAACAAAAATGACAAAAATGACAAAAATGACAAAAATGACAAAAATGACAAAAATGACAAAAATGACAAAAATGACAAAAATGACAAAAATGACAAAAATGACAAAAATGACAAAAATGACAAAAATGACAAAAATGACAAAAATGACAAAAATGACAAAAATGACAAAAATGACAAAAATGACAAAAATGACAAAAATGACAAAAATGACAAAAATGACAAAAATGACAAAAATGACAAAAATGGCAAAAATGACAAAAATGATAAAAATGACAAAAATGACAAAAATGACAAAAATGACAAAAATGACAAAAATGACAACAATGACAAAAATGACAAAAATGACAAAAATGACAAAAATGACAAAAATGACAAAAATGACAAAAATGACAAAAATGACAAAAATTACAAAAATCACAAAAATCACAAAAATCACAAAAATGACAAAAATGACAAAAATGACAAAAATGACAAAAATGACAAAAATGACAAAAATTACAAAAATTACAAAAATGACAAAAATGACAAAAATGACAAAAATGACAAAGATGACAAAAATGACAAAAATGACAAAAAAGACAATAATGACAAAAAATACAATTAAAGAAAAGGAACAAAAAAAGACAAAAATGACAAAAATGACAAAAAAGCTTCTCGCCTAAATTAAATTTATGAAGAATTTTACCGCTCAACCTTTTAATACAGAATCCGTCAAAAAAAAAAATGACAAAAATGACAAAAAATACAATTTAAAAAAAAGACAAAAATGACAAAAATGACAAAAATGACAAGAATGACAAGAATGACAAAAATGTCAAAAATGACAAAAATGACAAAAATGACATAATTTAATTGTCATTGAAAGTTTCTCCGTAATGTCGAAAAACTGCGTTTTTTCAAAAATTTCCTAAAACTATGTGTTTACATTTTTTTTTCAAATCTCATGATGCCAATAAGGTGTCAAGTTATGTTAACTGCGAATTTCATTACTTTTGGGTATCTTTGTATTAATTTGGTTCAACTTTATTTTGGAGAAATCAATTCTCAATTTCAATAATTTTCTAACTTTCTCAATCGTGAATGAGACCACTTTAAAGAAAAATTGATTACGATGATCAGCCAGGAGTTGCAAATTAACGCTTCAGAATTGTGAAAAAATTTCTTTTCATTAAGCCCAAACGTCTGTTGAAGTAGTTATGCTTTAACATTGGAAAAGGTGTGAACATGTTAAAATGTGAACAGTGTATTTTTTGTCTTTTTATTGTTGATTTTGTAGATATTAGAAAAAAAATCGGTTGGTTTACATTTTCAAATGTTGTCAACTGGGATGAATCAAAAGAAAATTCATCGCAATGCACCTCATGATCAGGGAAGAAGGGTAAGAGTTCCAATTTTTTTTATTATGGATCCAAGTGTTAGTCTACGGTCAGATAAAGAAACAAAAAAAGGTCATCCTTAAGCAGAATAAAACTTCAGGCAGGATAAAACGAACGCCTAACAATAAAATAAATAAAACAAGCAAAATAGAGAAATTAAAATAAACAACACGTAAGGAACGTGGAGCTTACTAACTTACTGAGTTTAGACCGTCTTGTTTTTCTTGAAAAAAATCCTGCATTAGTCTTAAACATTTTTTCTACGATACGCAATTGAAATAAACAATTTTTATCATACTCAACAGGGAGAATGAGGATACTTAATCTCTGAGATTCGTTTGTTCCTAAGGTTTATCTCAAAATCAGGATGTCTTACGAAGATCAAAATGTTCTAAAAAACTTGTGCCAAGGAGACCAAACCAAAAATGCTTTTTTATTAAAAAAACTTTTAAAAAAATAATTAGAGATACTGAACTTTGTTAAAAAAATTTAACAAAATTTGCCTTGAAGATCTTTTTTTATCACTTTAAAATGTTTCTTACATTAAAAGCTTTTTTTTAATTAATTTTCCTTAATTTTTAATTTTTTTTCGTTGGAAAAAACCCGTATTTTTACGGTTTTATTCACTTTTTTTTAGTCCCATAAAAAACAAATGGTGTTTTAATTTTTTTTAATCAATCTTTGGTTGATAATTTTGAAATCAAATGCCCGGATTATGCTAGGTTTTGAGATAAAATAGCCCGGATTTGTTCAACCCGGATATGCGTTAAAAAAGTTCGGGCAATCCTAGTTTAATTGAGCCCAAAGAGCCCAAAGAGATGCACTACCGGCCATAAATTTAGGATCACCCCCTTAAAATCATGAAAATTTTGATCAGCCATATCTCAGCCATCTTATGACATATTGGGATTCTTTTGATCTCATTCAAGAGACCGTTAGCAAAACCTTCATTGTTTGTTTTTTGAAAAAGATTGACTTTATATGACTTAAATTTAGCTTAAAGTTGGAACATTTATCAAAAACTAAACTTAAATTCAAACCCGATCTTTCAGGGTGGGGTGGACCAAATTTCAGAATTCGAGTTGTATGCGTATGCTTTTTTCACACATATTTATATACATTTGTTTAATTTTGTGCGAAAAATTTGCAATGTACTTAAATTATATAAAATAGCTGTTAAAGTCATCGTCCAAAAGTTTGGGATCACCTTGAGTACGGTGTAACAGCCAAAAGCTTGGGATCAGTGTTCTAAAACATGCATTTTTACTTCACACATATCTCATTATCAAATAACGTATTGTTTATCTGGTAAGTTAATTTGGTTAAAATTGGTTTATGGATATTTAGTTTAAATATTTTTGAAACTGCTGTAGAACTTAAGCTAAAGTTTCATCATTTCCTGATGTTTTTCTCCAAATATTCCAACTGTTAAAAAAAAGGCAAATTTGTTTGACCATAACTCAGATGTCTTACAAGCAATTGCAGATTGGATTGGTTGCGTTTGAGTTCATTTTGTGCATTATGTTTAAGACGACAATTTGCAGCCAAAATACAATCTTTGAACCCCAATATGTTTTATGTCCACAAAACGTTTTATGTCCAACCGTGTTGTAGTCTTCGGGTAAAATATATGTCTTGATTAAGACCTGAAGAAAATAATTCATAAAAGGCAATCAATCAATGAAGAGAAAAGTTAATAATAACAACCCACAATTTTTGGCTTCTCTCGAGAAAAATGCCTTGAAATCTCATCCACCTTTGAGACTTAAGAAACCCCTCTCCATGGTCAGGTCTTACTAAAATTTTGGAATTCTGGTAAGCTAATGATCAATTTAAGTTTGGAGCGAGTGATTTTATCATGTTTATTTCTTCATATGCAATAATAAGTATACAGTGGTTCTTTGAATTATTGAAGAATGCAAACATTACTTAAATTTTCAAACGATTTTGATGAAAAATCTCTTGAAAACTATAATTTGAAGCTACGTTTCATTGAAAATCATATTTAAAAAATCCTATCTTCAAGTCTAAAATTGTCGGTAGAGTAATATTTTCTTCAAAAATGCATTTTTTTTCCATCATAAATCCTCTAATATCAACAAAATCATTGGTCATACACATAAATGAAGTTCAAATGATTGATTGCAAATTTATTCACCTTCCATATAAAAATAAGGGATTAAAAATTTAAATAAGGCCGGAACAAATTTCAAATCCTTCTTTTGTCACTCGGAGTTGGAACATCGCGAGGGGGGGACAATAAAAAAATGCGAAAAACAAATAAATTGGATTAAGTTGCATAAAAGCTTGATTGCAACAAAATTTCATAATATATTATTGCACAAAACCTATAAACCAAGTAATTTGTTATAGAATAATTCAGTAAAATCAAGAATACAAAAGGTGAAAAAACTTCCATCTTCCAAAATCTGTATTTTGGTCTTGTAATCTTTCGGATATTATAATTTTTTGTCGAAATTTTTATAAAATACTTAAAACTTTATTTATTGCCCCCTTCGGGTTTTTGGAAATTTCGAAGGGGGTTGACAAAAGAAGAAATTGATATTTGTTCCAGCCTAATGCAGTCCGAGAAATCTAAGTCCAAGTACTCTTTTTATTTTTCCAAAATGTCATATTTGGAACATGACTCAAAAACTGATCTACTGAGGTTTTTAGCAGAGTTTTACGTCATTTTTTTATAACGACACATTTTTGAAGAAAAAAATTAAAATAAAACGAATTTATGTTTTAAAAGCAAACAGAAATAAAGCAAAATTTTTTAAAACAGGTAATTCAGGTGATTATTTTTTAATAGTTTAATTTTTTTTTAACGGTTTGAATTCGATTGTAAACTTTTTTTCTATCCATTTTAAATAAGAAACTAAAACTCTAGAGGTCTTTCTGTGATTAGAAAAAGTTTTGAACATTTTCTGGGAAACACTCTTTTTATCCGAACTGATGCTCCTTTTCGTCATCATTTCAGTTTACAATGCAATAATGAAGCTAGATCTAAGCGAAAACTTCAAATAAGATTTTTTTTGTTGAAATTACTGTCTTCTCAGTGATCGACGTTGAATCGATGTTAAAATTTGTAGAATTAAAATCCTTTTTCTTTGCCCATTTAGAAAAGTTTTTTCACAATTTAAATTTTGTCTTCGAAGACTAGATTTTTTTTATAAACGTCGAAAAATCTGTTTTTTAATATGATGTTCCGTATCAAATAATTGCTTTGCTACATGTTGAGCGAAGTTATTGAAATCGCAGAAAAATTAACAATTTTACAGATTTTTGAGCAAACTTCGTCAAAGTTACAACTTACATACCTAATTCTATAATATTTTTTACAGATTTTATGGATTTTCATGATTTAAATTCAGATACCACGGGAATAGGTTTTTTAAAGCCAATTCATGAAAATCTTATGACTATAGTAATGTTAATTGGTTATTTTCAGGTACTCGATTGATTGATGTTTGGCATTATTTTTCTATGAAACTTTTGGAAATAGCATCAGAATTAATCGTCACAAAATGTTTGGGTAAAATCACAGAATTGCAAATATTGTTTTTGACGATATTTTAAAATGTTTGTCTGAAAATCTATGCTTAGTAAAGTCCATAAGAAGTTTGAAATCATTCTCCTTGTATTATTCAAAAACTAAAAAAAAAATCCCCCGTATATGCTTTCAATTTTATTTGTTTAGGTTTTCATCATGAAACATTATCTTCGCTTGAAACGAAAAAAAAATGATCTCACTAACGGACTTAGAAACGCCTGTGATCATTTGTAGCCTGGCGATTTTTGTTATCTCCCGATTCGTTTCATGGATTTGAATTTGAGAAAGGTAGTAAAGTAATTAGAAAAAATGTAATCCGAACTAAACAAATCTTCAACCCCTATAACATAAGACATAAGATTACATTACACAAGATGGAATCTCTGCCTCAACATGAACACAAAAAATTCTTCATTTCTTCTAAAAAGTTAGCAATCTGAATGGTTTTGGGGCAAGAGAAAACTAGCAGGTTAAAATGCATATTTGATTAATTTACTGTCAGATAATTGATTTTTTTAATTAATATGGAGCAGTATTTCATGATGATTTACAATCTATCATTAAAATTTAAAAATAAATACAATTTAAGATTTGCTCATCCCTGATCTATAGACTATCCGTGGATCTTTCACTAAAAATCGTGCTGGAAGATGCTGACAAGCATCGCTACATACTTTAATTGCCATTGATTCCAGATTTTCTTGGATACATCAAGGCATTCCCATAAATTCAATAAAGAATTCAAGATAATTCAAATCTGACCAGGATTCCAAGATATTGTTGAAAGGCTGCTGAAGTGATTTCGATGAAAAATTTATATTTTTATTGATATTCTTTCACTGACCTCTTGTATGATTTGGAATAATTTCCTGACCATGTGAAAACTTGAAGTAGGAGATGTGGTGTTCTTAAAGTTAAGGATCAGCTTTCTTTTTAACAATTATGTTGAAGATATCTTGCTAAAATTCAATCGAGATCATCTTACTCGAAATCCAAAAACCAAATTAGACAATACAGAAGACAATTTAAACTATCGATTTTGTTTTTTTTTCTTTTAAAACTTTTTTTAATTTAAAACGAAAATATTCGGTATTTAGCCTATAATTTGTGTTTCATATAGGCTAAATTTGATTAAAGTTGGAATTTGTTTTATATTACTTCCAATGTAATTTTAAAGAAGGAAAGAGGTTCTTAATATGAAAATTTATCCTTTTTCCTTGTTATAGTTTTAGAATTATTTTTATGGTCATTCTTTGGTAATTTTTAAATAATTAAAAAACGGAAATTTCCTATGAGAAAGCCTGTATAGAACAAATGGCTGAAAACCCTATCAAATGGTTAAGTTTGGATAAAAATAGAACATAGGAAAAGTGGAAGGACCTAGAGAATTCCATTAAGGTTGTTTCATTTGTTTTTTAAGGTCAAAAAATAATAGGAAATGTTTATAATTATTGACCCTAAACGTATGCAGTAACATTGTCCATCTTTTGAGCATATTTGTTCCTGAAAGTAATCGTTGAAAAATTCTGTCCGAAAAAAAAAATTAGTGTTATTGATGTTTTAGGCCTTCTGTTCTAATTGGCATCAAAACAATAATTTTGAAGCTATCGAGATACGTTAAAACCATAGTGATCAAAGTTACCCCGAAACATGAAATCTGGTATTGAAACAAATGTTTAGTTATAGCAACTTATGTCGTTTGAATATTCTGTTATCGATAATCATGCTCATTTTCTCAGTAAGTATTTTAAAACTTTATAGTGTTGCAAAAAAGCAACTTCTTTCACAATATTCGAAAATGAATTGAAAAAATTATCAATGTTCCCCTAGTTTACGGTACTTTTAATTGTTCTTTCTTGAGAGTCAATCGAGTACCGTTAAACGTCCTTTAATGAAACTTTTACCAAAACTCGAAATTGGTTATTTCCTTCTTCTTCTTCCTTCCTTAATAGCAAGCTCATGCAGCTAAACTACCAATGGTTATAATGTAAAGCTTAAATTCGAACTCGTGAAATTCATGTTTGTCATAGCAACGTTACTTGTCATACGGAGGCTCACCAACGCTTATTAGGAATCGAACTAATTTGATCAAAATTTGTCATGTACCCCACAAAACCGCCATGCTAAATCAATGATTTTAATTAGTGGCACCGGGACCTGATGCTTACCTTGTAGCCACCGAACAAACATTAAAATTGCATTTCCAAACCAAAAAGTGATCTCGTTTAAAGCACGGGACCACCACAAATGGCTGCCGACACATCGGAGTGCGGTTCCAATAGTTTAAAAGTATACATTCCATGTTCACATTTCAGTTGTACTAGCAGTCGCCAAAAGCTGGCAGCCGAAAGCATCGTCAGACCCAATTTGTGTTTGACAAATGAAACAAATTAAGAATTCATTTAATTGAAATCGCTACCCGACGCCACATTGACAGCGCGCACTTTTTCTTCCGGGTTTTCGTTTTTCGCGAGGAACCAACAAAAAGGAAAGATGAAGATTTGTTAAGAGAAAAATGAGTTCCCATCTAGAGCAATATTGTACAAGGAAAGGTTTTTTCCGAAGCACATTTAGGGAATCATTTTGCTCATTTCGATTGTTTTTTCCTTTCTTGTTCCCTTCCTAGAGTCTACCACAGTTAGTTTGAACAAATTTGAGTGGTTCATTTTGTGTCTTCCATGCCGCTGATGGCACTTTGCTGGAGAACATAGTGATGGCACCACAAACAGACGGTGGAAAGCGCCAAATTTCGCAGCATTAGTCGAAGAAAAAAAGAGTCCGGGAAGTTCGGCAAAGAAAATGTGAACAAGGAAAGCTCACACACCTCCTTGCCAAAGAGCAAGCATTCTGCAAGCTTCCGGGGACGTTGTCAAGCGGAAGATGAAAGAGTTTTCTGCTCCACGACCGCAAACCCATTTGCTTTCCCGTTCGTTCACTTGCGCACATAATGAGGTGGTTACGTACGTTTTTCGCCATTCATTTCACATGCAAAGCAAAAAAAATAAGGAGAAAGAATGAAATTTATAAAATTATGTGACACCCCGAGGAACAGCATTTTTGTGGATAGTCAAAAGTTAACGATGTTCCATATTTCAAGTGTGGTAAGCTTCGGTTTTTCCTAGGAAAAAATGAGACTACAGGTTTTTTTATTTGGAATATTTTTGTCTACACTTATTTTACAACTTGTTTTGCAGACCTAAGACCATTTCTGCTGTTCAAAAGCACCCAAGCTTTACATAACTTTAAGTTTTCTATGAAATGTGTGCAGTCGAATTGAAAATAGTGCACTAAAAAACTTAAACAAAAAAATCAGTTTCAACCTTTTAAGATTGTTGAAAATCTTAAAAGATTGAGTAATATATATTTTGCAAAAGCTCATTCGTACAACTTTTGTTGGATTTTAAGAAATATTTAAGACTAAAAGTGAAAATTGAAAGTATAGTTTTTAAAAACTAAAATGTTCCGTCTGAACATGGTATCACACTACAGCAGGGTAAAATACAACCATGGTTGTACTACATCATTAATATTTTCTTTTTATTCAAACCAGTGATTTTGAATAAGGCCATCAGAGATGAAAAGGTAATTTCTGTTTTAAATACTTTTACGACCAAAACAAAAACAAAAAATTCGGTAAAACTACAAAACACGGTTTGAAAACGGTTTATCTCAACATGCACTTATAACCCATATAGACCAAGGGTCTTAATCTATATATATAGGGGAGAAAAGGAATACTAGATCTCCTTTTCTTATTTTTATCATATCTTTTAGAGAAAATTTAGCAACTCGCCGTCTCTTGCATTTTATGATAGCGTATAACTTCAAGTTTATCTGCTCCAAAAGTTGGAACGATGCATAAACTCGTAGATGCAAAACTCTAGTATAATCCGAAGATAAAAGGTCCAGACTATTTTTTTCCATTTCACGGTTTGTGAGTATCAGAGAAAGTGGAGCGGTTAAGGTAACCCTGCATAGCTGCAGAAGTTACCACAACATCCGAAGTGGTACGTCAGCACTTAATGTGCTACTTGCCGCGAAGGAAAATAGGAAACAGTAAGACCAAACTGTGGTCGAAATAACAAACATCAAATTTGTCAGCACAAAATGTGCTATCAACGATGGCGCGGACTCAACGACCGAGCTCGCGCACCCAGCCAACCCAGCAGCAACAATGTTGCATTCATTTCGTGAATAGCAGCCAGAAACCTGAGACGCAATTTGAGATGTGGCCGTTTACAAGGGAATCGCCACCCGAAGTCGCCGTGGAGAATAACATCTCCACTCACAACATTGTGGGCTACTCTGTGGACGCCCTGTTCATCATCGCGGCGATCATCATCGTCATCGTCTGGCGTTGGCGCAGGAATGCGCGACGCCTGAAACAACTGGAGGGCGCAGCGACGAAGCTGCGTCAGCAAACTTTAAACAACTCTGTATGATACAGTAAAATAAATTGCAGTCTTTTTAAGTCTCTCTAACCGTTGTGTCGCGTTTCTGTTCCGATGACATTTCTGTGTTAAACCCTTGCGGGAGCGGGGTTTTACCTTAATTTCTAATCAGGCTTTTTCTGCCTGGAACAGAAAGAGAAATCTAAAAGTTTGTCTTCTACCCTTTAGTCATTGCATACTTCTAGCGCAATTTTCTACTTTTTAGATAAATACAGTATTTTTAGTTCTTTTTAACAGATAACTTGTGGATCAACGTTAGTTATTGAACAGATATCGGTTGTTTTATAATAATCAATGATAACGATCCATTAAAAAGAAAAATATATCATTTTGGGCTCTAGGGATCAATTATTCCCATAACAAACATTTTGGAAAACTTTTCCTTGAAAAAATTGAGAGTTAACTATTCACGGTGAATTTCGTAGAAGAACTTAAACAAAAAAAACAGTAACGCTAATTTTTGCATGGACAGAAAGAAGAGCTTTTCCTGGTTCATTTCCACCAAAAATTAAAATATGTGGTCGGTGACCTCCCAAACAATTTTTTTTTTTGAAAATTGTGTTTTAAATCTTTAAAAAATATAAATATATTTTAAGCGTTTTTTTTATTTCGGAGGTGTTTATTCTCAAAATTTAAAAATTTCAACATTTTTTAAATAGACCAGGCTCAAAAATCATATAAAAACTATGAAAAATTTTCAAATTATTTCAAACTAGTTACATAGCTATTAAAACGAAGAAATTTGCTTAAAAATATCTTCTAATCCTGAAGTACAAAAATTAATCTTAATAAAAAGCTAAAGCACATTCTATAACATCACCTGAACTCCAATAAAACCAAAATCAGGCTATTTGACCCTATGCTAGAAACGTCATCATGACCAATCATTGTTGGTCACCAAGGCTTTTAAATAGCTGTGATTAAACATGTTAGCAATTTTTGTTTTCTTTTCGATTCTGTGAGTTCTCGGAGTTTTTTTTCCAGCAACCATAATGGTTGATGAATGATAATTGAATTATTGAGATATAATCTGGTAAAATTTATAGCAAATACACCAATGTTTTAACCATATTGTGAGCATCTTTTCTACTGCCAGTCAAAATTTTAGGTAAACTGTGTATGAAATAGTATCTCAAAATAAATGCGCCTTGTCAAATCTGATGGTCAATCATGATGGAATTGATGGAAAATAGGCCTGAAAAAATATTTTCGAATGCTTGCACTGTGAATTCATCAACATGGCGTCATTTTGTGCCTTTCGATTTTGCATCCAACATGGCGTTAGTCAATTCATTGCTTAATAGCTTTCCTATGGTCAGAAAAATGGCTAATTAGTTTTATTATGGTTAAATGATGACCCCAAAAAAGCTACGATTTGACGTTTCTCTCGCAAGCCAATTAATTACACGCTTAGGATGAGTTCCTCATTTCTGAGTTGTTAATCATTTGTTCAGTAAATGAGAACAGACTTTTTGAATGAAAAGGGATAAGTTCTAAATGACCCGTGGAATAAATCATGAGTTGAAGTCAAATTTCGTTGTCTGACGTCAACTTGAAATCCAATACGACGGCTTCCGCTGAACATTAAATTGCTGTTAATCATTGAAAATCGCATGAAATTCCCACAATACGGTCATTGGGTGAAAGGACCAAACGAGTAGAAGGCGAAGTTTGCTATCAAATGCCATTTTGAAATCCAAGATGGTGGCTTCCACTGAGCTTTAGAATTCTGCAAATGACTAAAAAACGCCCGAAAGCTTTACAACATTGGAATTCGTTGAAAGGGATAAACTAGAAGAACCAGACCCTGATTGTTTTTGGAGACCCGACGGAACATTTTGTGTTGTCAAAATCGAACGATTTTTTTCCGAGTAGGCGTTTGCTGAATTGTCAAGACGTGTTTTTTTCGGCTGTAAATTTTTCCCTAAATTAAAATTAAAAATGTACCCTTTTTTTAAGATTCTTTCAATAAAATACGTTGGAATTAATGGTGATACGGGAGTGCAACCGATTGTGTATAAGTTCAGTGAAACAAATTACGGGTAGTCTGGGAAAGAGTTGTTCCATCAGATCTGATTTGGTTTGGAAAAATGATAAAAGTCAGCGACTGATGCGCCGCTGCTGTGAAAAAAATGGGTGAGCTTGACCCGTTATGTTTGGTCACTTTTTTCGGGACATGTACAGTTGCTGTTTTAAAGGGGGTTATTCAAGAATCATTCATAAATTTAAACATCGAATTCTTGAACGTAATGTGAAAGTGCGATACATAGGATATTTCAAAAGTAAAACAAACGTTAGTGCTTATAATATTTATTGGAAGAAGAACACAGGTTTTCCGGAAAACTGTGTTTATCCCCATTTGATTTTATTCAAACCGTGAGAAGAATACCTGATTGGAGTGTTTGTCGGCCGATGCGCATTTTGCTGCTTAAAAATTGGTGAGCTCGTTCCTTGCACTTTTTTTATTACCATTTGCAATTCCGACTTGATATGAATCTATGTAAAACGCAAATTATGTTGTGAAATTTATCATGTTGTATATGAAAGTGACAAAAGAATACATAAAGATTATAATTTGGAAACAAAAGTAAAAAATTAGCGATCGTCGGTTTCAGTAGATTTTTTTCTTTCCCATGCTTTTGCCAGACTGAAATCTGGTAATGCCTAGCTTGCTGCGTCCATATCTGTATGTTGCTTCTCAAATTTTAATCAGTATGGATTTTGAAACCTCGGTAAACCTGATAAGAATATTTCATTTTTTGGCTGTTTAATTTAATTTCAAAAGACAAATGAACTGCGATAATATGCTTGATTTTTGTTTGTTTTTTTTTTTTAAATTTGTATATGGAAGAATTTTCGAGTTCCGTTCAAAACAGGGAGAATTACTAATATGAAATGGAATTGCAGGCGGTAAGAAGATAATATATGAAACAATATTATTAATTTGTTATATAATAAAATAGCTTAACTCTATTATGGGGTTGAGTGGGGGGAATGGACAGGACATTAAACGATCGGAAGACTGATATACAATGGATTGTGGGTTCAAGCCAGCCGGAGTATCACGGCAAATTTGGAATCATGAATAGACTACTTAAGTATCTTTTCAGGATTCTTTATTTGTTTCGAACAGTTGGAAGGGAGTGAAATGAGTCAAACCTGTCCCAAGCCAGTGGTAACGGACCCCTTGGTAGTGCTGCAATTATTGTTAATGAGTTAAGCATGAACAATATTTGAATGTGCGATCGAGACTTCCCGTACCGCCTCGGGTCGAAAGACCTATCAGCCACTGGTGGGTTCTCATACATACATACATACATACAAAATCGAACGATTTTTTTCCCAACTTAGTTTTTTCTTAGTACTATATTTTTTATCATATTATTGATGCAAATAGCACTTTTCGTGTTTTGTTGATAGTTTTTGTTTTTTGCCATATTTGCTATTTATGTCATTTTATTATGTCTATCATGCTATTATGTCTAAATTTTATTGGTCCTATTCTAGCGAAAACTATAAGGTAATGTTGTTTCTGTTATTGTATTGTGGTTGTTTTATGCGATTTTCAGTCACTTACTGCTCTAGAGTAAAACGGAAAGAGAAAATCGATTACTTCTCTTTAAGCCCTTTCACCCAATACCAATATTAATGGGGTTTCATACGATATTAAGTCATTTACATCATTTTAAAGTTCAGCGGGAACGCCATCTTGAATTTGGATGGCGTCAATTAACGAAATTCGACTTTTACTGGTTCATCTCTTTCAACTTATACCCATATTGTAAGGGTTTTAGGCGATTTTCAGTCATTTACAGTATTTTCAAGATGAGTTGTAGCCGCTATCTTGGAATTTAAGATGGCGACGGACAGCGAAATTCGACTTCTACTCATTTATTACTTTCACCTAATAATAATATCAAGAAGGTTTCATGATATTTTCAGTTATTTACAATTTTGAAAATAAAAGCAGAAGCCGCCATCTTGTACTAATGATGGCGTCAAGCATCAAATTTTGTTCCTCCTATTTGAACCCTTTCACTCAATACTCGTATTGTAGAGTTATTTATTCCACTTCCGGTAATTCGAAGTTTTCATAGATTTTTATAATTTTTTTTTTATTTAACTCAAAATCAACACACAGAACTTATCAAAAATGTGTAAAAGTGAGAATTCCAATTAAAAAATGTGCTTTCTAATCTGAGCGTGTCCTGTTTTGACATCTTGATCGAGAACTGTCACTAAATTTTATGACGTTTAATCAGGCACTGAGTGTTATTATAGAACATGCAAAAGAAAGCTTGGAGCAAACTTCTAAGTTTGTGTTTTATTATTGTTTAAACATAGCATTCCTAACTCTTTCTGAATAACTTAAACAGTATGTTTAATAAAATTTCAAAACTATCCGAAAACAGATGGTCGATTCAAGAATATAAGCATTTTGCATGACCATAATTCAATCGTCATAAAACGAGCTGCACAAAAATAGCCATAATAAAACCATAATGAAATATCCAAATGCTCGTAAGCTTGATCTGTGTTACTTGAGTTGGCATCTTTTTAATAAAAAACCCGATTTAATACACTTAACAGTGGATTAGAGCCTTTCTTACAGTCTATAAATAATATTTGGATACACATGACACAAAATAATAAATAAATGATAGTTTTATAAATTCAGAGTTATGATTAAAGGATTTCGAACGTAGTAAATCCTAAATGAATTTAAGAAGTTAGGATTCAAAATTTTGTATAGGATGAAGGTATTTTGAAATAATTAAAATTTTCACATAAATAACATAATTGTAAACTAGTTCAAATTTTTTGAATGATTGAATTCTGGAATATCTTGTATGATCCCGTTTCAATGACATTATGATCTTATATCAATAAAATAGAAGAGGTCTAAAAATGAAGAATATAATTTTTAAAAGGATTCCTAATAGTGTGTTTCTAATAACTCAACCTCTCAAGTAAAGGAAGCGAATAAATTGAAAAAAATTGAGTAAGATTACAACTGCTAGAGTAAAATACGATGCTTCAACGTAGGTTACAATAATCGATCGAATTAACTATAGATATTAAACATTTTGACAACTTTGAAACGTCAATATTTTCAATTTGTCATTTTGTCAATTAGGCTGGAACAAATATCAATTTCTTCTTTTGTCACCCCCCCTCCCTTCGGAATTTCCAAAAATCCGAAGGGGGGAATAAATAAAGTTTGAAGTATTTGACGTAAATTTCGACAAAAAAATTAAAATATCCGAAAGATTAAAAGACCAAAATACAAATTTTGGAAGGTGGAAGTTTTTTCACCTATTGTATTCTTGATTTCATTGATTTATTCAATAAGAAATAACTTGATTTATAGGTTTTGTGCAATGATATAGTGTGCAATTTCATTGCATACAAGTTGGTGCAATTTATTCCAATTTATTTGTTTTTCGCATTATTTTTTATTGTCCACCCCCCCCCCCCCCCCCCTTGCGACGTTCCAACTCCGAGTGATAAAAGAAAGATTTGAAATTTGTTCCGGCCTTATGTCTATTTTATCATTTTTGTCAATTTTGTCAATTTTGTCAATTTTGTCAATTCTATTAATTTTGTCAATTTTTTAAATTTTGTAATTTTTGTAAATTTTGTCAATTCTGTCCATTTGGATAGTTTTGTCAATTTTGTGAATTAAGTCAATCTAGGCTATTTTGTCAATTTGGCCTAGGTAGGGTAGTCAATTTAGTCTGTTTAGTCAATTTTGTCAATTGTCACCCTGAACTCTCATCAACCTGTGGATCCCTGGCAGCGTGATCACCGATCAATCGTCTTCACGGCACCATTGAGCATCCACCCGGACCGCATCCAGTTAGAATAATCTAATTCTTACTAATTTTGCCTCCGTTAGCAGTTGTTAGCAAGCCACAACAACACAATCAGACACACCTGTTCTGACTGCGCGGTCGTCGGCCGCACCAAAAATGAGCCTCAACTGTAACCACCATTGCCACCAGCCACTCGAAGCCTAGTAAATATTAACTAGGGAAAGGAGTAGCAGTGGCAAATTACGGCCATACAGCGGACCAGGGGCAAACGAGCATCATTCACCCCGACGAGACTAGAGATTTACAGACTATATGACAACATGTTACATAAGTGATCGCTGTACAGTTTCAGTTTACTGCCCGCAACATTGCCGACATACGCGAACATGTGATATCTGTCCGAAACATTATAAATCCGGACTGCAAAGCTTGATTGAGACTTGCGAGACGTACAAAGTAGCCTCTCTATCCCCGCGAGCTTAAAGCTCCGTTCATCAAAACCCGTTATAGGTTGGGCAACTGATATTGACACAAAATTAAAATAAGTAATATATTGAGATTATCAACGGATTCGATTAGATTACACCATTTAAAAATCATTTGAATCTGATTCTGCAGCTACAACTAGAAAAGATAGGAAACAAAAATATAATTCTAAAAACAGAATCTGTAATTTGAAACCCGTTTATTTTAGTATAAAATCATAAAATCTCATGAATTAACCCCATGACATTATAATATGTAGAGGTAAATCCTAAATTCAAATTGAGGCGCTTGGGATCAGAGGGGTACAAGTGCTTAAATGATAGTTTCGAGAAAACGCGCTTCAAAGTTGGGAAGGTGTTCGAGTTTTCATATATTTTTCGAATTCGAGCAGTTTTAATTCAATCAAACAAGTGTTAAAAAATTATTAAAAAATGTGAGTTTTGCACCGTTAGGTATACTTAACTCAAAACTGATGATTTTGGCACTTACACCCCTCTGATCCTGAGGGCCTCAATTATTCTATTTTTTATCAGAAATATGTAGGTAAATTTTGAATCCTCAACCAGGATTTCAATTCACAACTGTGAATTACAATTCCAAAATCATATTTGAATCTGATATTGTTATTTTAATATTATTTTGAACTGAATGATGATTTTTTAATTTGAACTGTGATTCTGAATTGTGAGTTGCATTTAAATTTGAATGCTATTTAGATGCTGGTTTTTGAATCCAAATTATGAATTATAAAATGTAAATTGAATTTGCATTCCGCGTATGGATTTGAATTCGTTTCACAATGTTAAGTTAAGCCAACAATTGGAGAAATCAAAATTCGAATGGGAATCGAATGTAATGGTATGAGTAATTGAAACTATGGTCTTGTTTGTACAATATTCAGGAAATTTACTCAGCCCCAGTCGAGGTGGCGGTGATTTTTTATTGTTACTGTTATCGCCAGCCATTTTTTGTGTTCGCGCGAAATACGTTTGTATCGTGTGTGGGCGAGCATAGATCAAACAATCGTCTTGGAATCATCGAATTTTATTCAAATGTGGTGTAGTCTATTACCCGTGTAGCGATTGTTATCTAGAAACAATCAATAAAAACCATTATTTTATTGACATTTCATAAACAATTGAATTTTTTTTGTAGCATTTAAATAGCTATGTATGAAGCCGACGGTTCAAAGGAAAATTAGGTGATAGGTTAGGAGAATAAATTGATCCAAAATTAGTTTTCGTTTGGCATGTTATTTTCATCAGTTATCAAATATTGATTTTATTTACTGAAAACTGACTTTTAAATGCCACATCATTATAAAAACACAAAACACAGTTACACCATTAAATACGGTAAATAAGTTCAATCAAACATCGGTTTCCGAAAAGAGCATAAGAACAATTAAAGATCATGGAATATTAGATATCCTGATCAGGCAATGCCAGTCAACCTAAATGATTCTCCTTCCAAGCGGTTGCTTGATTATTGAAAGATGATAGTATTTTTTGTGGAACCGTAGAACAAGTTAAAAATTTTAAGCCTTTAATGTGTAGCGCTGTATATAAATTCGAGGTTTATTCATCCTTTAAAGTAAAATGATTAAACGCAGACGAGAAATAAACTTATAGTTAATGAGATTCATTTATCACTAATTTGATGTTAGCAATCTGCTAACTAGTTTCAAGAATTTACGTTCAAAGATTTTGACCAAGCTGAATAGAACAAAATCTATTCATTATTATGAGCACGGATACCTCAATCAAAAAATATGAGCACGGTTATGCTAAAGTGTGCGTATTAGTTTTCTTATGGTGTCTAACGGTTTCTTTTACCTTTCCTGGAAACTTGTTGATTGGTGTTGTGCTAAATTTCACAACAAATATGTGGCAAGGTTTCGTGCTGATGGTGATCGGCCATGTTCGGAGAGAATTTTTGGTCTTGTGGAACATTGTGTTTTTTGACAAGGAAGCAGTCTGAAAATAACCTTAGCTAAATCTGCTTTTAGTTGGACGTTTGGCAAACGATCATCTAGTTCCCATGCATAGGTATTTCCACTTGTTTCCTTTCGTTTTTGTCCAAGGCTGTCTCGTTGTAGCTTCAAAGTGCCTTTGGGTCTGCGACCGTAAATTTGTTTCCTTTAGTGAGAAAAGGGTAGAAATTTTACATTCCTAGATAGGCTCAAACTTATGGTTTCGCTTACCGGTAATGATGTTGAATTAAAATCTCGATCCATATTGTGCCTCGAGTCTGGTAGATGTTAGTTCCCAGTCATCATACGATCAGAAGAATACCTGGTTTTGGACTTATGAAGATATTGCGACCGAAACTTTTCTCTTTTTCTCGATGTAAATAATTACAACAAACACATTCACTCTGAACTGCAAATACCCGACTACGGTTAATTTAATGCATTATTTACTGACAGCATGCTGTCAGCTATAGATGTTGCCAAATAGTGATACCACAAAAATAAAATTAACTGAGTATTGTGTATTCTGAAGACAATAATTCGCTCAAATTTGTAGGACACGTAGTCGTTGACAGCGTGCCTACAGCTACGGGTGGTTGCATATTGAGGAAAAGTAGGCAAGGGGTACCAAAAGTTTCTCATTGGTGGGGGGTGGAAACGGAGCGCTTTTTGACAGCGAATTGTTCGCCTACCATGCCTCGGATTACGATTGCCTGTCACAAGATGGACGATTCCGTGTATTGGTATAAGAACACGTCTCGGTGGTACGTTGTACGTCTCGGTGGTCGAGTGGTTAGCGTGCTAAGACGGTAATCGCTTGTCCGCTGATGACATGGGTTCGATTCCCATCTCGGTACTGGGTGTTTAATGTTAATCTTAAGTTGTCCATGTCATTTATTCAGTCTGTAGAGCCTAAATCGGCTAAGACGGTGTATGTCTTTTTAAACACACCCGAAGCTGTACACGCCCTGGTCGTTGAACATGATTTTTAGGAAAAGTAGAAAAAACTATGAAAAGAGAAATGTTTACAAAAGAGTTGGCTTTTATGTATTACTTACAGTCATTGCGCAGTTCAAAAGTAAAAATAAGAAAAAAGAAAAATATTTGCATGTCGTTATATAATTTTGCAAAGGATGAAACATAAATTCATGAAACTAAATTGTACAGATTAAGAAGTCAAGATAAGTTTGTCTTCAAATAAAGACAGCGAGAATAGAGTATCAATGATTCTAACACAGAGTCCAATGATCCGTAAAATATATTTTCAAAATCAATTAAGAACATGAATATAAAATTCAGGATTACAATATAAAAAAAGGTCTCCAACCATGTGTTTCAAATAATTCAACATTTGCTCTGGATAACCTATGGAGTCAAGACAGCGAGAAATTAGTATCTATGATTCTAACACAGAGTCCAATGATCGGTAAAATATATTCTCAAATTTGCATATATGAGGCCTTCAGGATCATAGGGGTGCAAGTGCCAAAATCATCAATTTTGAGTTAAGTATAACCAGTATAACCAACGGTTTTTTATGTTTCAATGTACATCTGGTGCAAAACTTAGATTTTTTATAATTTTTTTAAACACTTTTTTGATTGAATTAAAACTGCTCGAATTCGAAAAAATATATATTGAGCACCTTAACAACTTTGAAGCGCGTTTTTTCGAAACTATCATTTAGGCACTTGGCCCTCTGATCCCAAGCGCCTTAAATGATAATTTTTGAAATTTTCAGTTTAGTAAATGGTATGTGGGGCTGGTCTCAACGCATAAGTATATCGATCATAAAAAAAACATACCGATCAAAATCAATTAGAATTAGAATTAGAATTAGAAAATTAGAATATTCGTAGAATTAATTTTAAGACAATTAACCGTAAAACCCAAAACTTATGCAATTTTTCTAATAAAATGGGTTTTTTCTTCTCAATCATTGAGTGTTTGCATTGAAAGTGTTTCCGTTTTAAATTTGCTCATACACCGGTGGGGAGTGGGTGTTTTAGCCGATTCTAAAATTTCAAGTTGTGCTAATACTGCTAATACTGGAATACTTAAAACCAATATTTACACCTGAACCGTTGCAGGTGCTCTTAAGAAGGCGAATATAAAATTAAAGATTACAATATAAGAAACAAACACAAATCGTCGCCAGTGTATTGCTACCTCACTAACTCACACGCTCTCTCGCAACACTGATAAAATTTTTGGGGCAACACCGCCCGATGGCAGTGCAACACCAAGTCAAAACCAGTGCAAAACTGTCCGAATAAACAAACAGCTTGACAGCACTTAGCGGTGCACCAGTGCAACAATAATGCAACACTCGACATAAACAAATACGGTATCATCATTAGATTTAATTTTGATTCGCAAGTTGAATTAAGTTAATTTGAGTTGTAAAAAATAACTTTGCTCAAATTTGAGTACAAAGATATAGGCGACAATTGCGTGCCATTTGGAACTTCAGTTTTGCTAGTTGATCGTGTTGTTTTGGTTGCATGTGTTATTTTAATTCGATCCGCTGAAAACTGTCTCGACTCCCGACTTTCAAATTCCGGCTCAATTGTCTCGACTGTGGGCTGTTCCTGGAGTCCGGTTGTTGTTTCGAAGACAGAATGCTGACATTGGATGGTGTTTTCTGGCTGCTGTTAGCTTTCAGGTGAGTTTTATCTTGTTTAACGCTAAAATAATATAGTGCAAATTTCACCTTCCAGCTATTGGAAAAGGTGCCCCGGGCGATGCGACTCAGCCGAAGACTAAATAAACCGGCTCAAATGTCTCGACTCGGATCGGACTGGAGGATGTGGGCTGTTCCTGGAGCCCGGTGGTTGTGTCGAAGACAGAATGCTGATATTGGATGGCGCTTTCTGGCTGCTGTTGGCTTTCAGGTGAGTTTTTTCTTGTTTAACGCTAAGATCATATTTTGTAGTGAAAATTTCACCTTCCAGCTATTGAAAAAGGTGCCCCGGGCGATGCGATTCAGCCAAGGACTAAATAAACGCCAGTTTTTTTGGAGTGTACCAATATAACTTGGACAGAAATTTATTTCAAAATCTGCAAGATGTTAAGGTAAGATGCTTCTTGAATTAATTTGGCTTGGGGTTTTTCTTAAATTTGTATATTTCTAGGCTGTCGTGATACATTAGATTCTCGTGGAAACTTTTCCTACGCAAAGGTTCCGGCGTTCCCTGGCTGAGACTTTCGGAGCAGTGCCGCGCTCGGAGGCTTTTGGATTCCAACGCTGCTGCTAACTGTGATGGCAGTCCAAACGTACCATATAGCGGTGCCGGTTCGGCTGACTATGAACTCGGAACGGCCACTTTCCGCAGCTATTGTCGGTTTACGGGGTGCTTTCGAAACACGTGGCGTATACCAGTTCAAATCTTTCTTCGTGTTGATGTTTTTGTTTGTGAAGTTTTCGTGTAAGATACGATATATGTTCCAATAAGTATTATCAAGTATTATCATCATGTTTATATTGACAGTCAAATTGACTGATTTTGTTATACAAAACTAAAACAAAATCGAATAAAAGTTTGATGCGATTTGATTTTAGTATTGATATGTATGGAAAAACACATTTTTTGTTACTATTCGAAAATTACTCCAATAAGAAAAAAGCGATCAATTTTGAAATTTTCAGCTTAGTAAATGGTTTGTCGGCCTGGTCTACATGCGTGGGTATATCGATCATAGAAAAAAACATACCGATCAAAATCAATTAAGAACATGAATATAAAATTAAAGATTACAATATAAAAAACACCATTTAAATATCATCTGAATCGAAGATTACCATCTGTTAAAAGAGTTTAACTATTTTATAACAGATTTATAAGACTTTCTCATAGTTTAACTACAAATTCGATTAAATTTTAGAGGTTTTCATAAAAATCAGAACAATTCAGGACATTTAGGCACCAATTTTTAAAACTCAGGACAACTCGAGAGTTTTTAAAAGATTAAGACGGTCTCTCGAAAATCAGGACAAATCCCGATAAATTAGGTTACCTGGCACCTCTGAGCACAAGAGAAACAACAACAACAACTGAACAATTGTAATGCACGTCAGAGGTACCAGGTGTCCTGATTTTTCAGGACTTGTCCTGACTTTCGAGAGGTTGTCCTGATTTTTCTAAAACTTTCGAATTTTCCTGATTTTTGACAATTTGTTTTCAAAATGTTGAATTGTCCTGGATGTCAAAAAAATCTAAAATCACAATCGAATTTGTAATTGAACTATGAAAACTACGAACAAATCGGTTATGTCCTGATTTATGACAAAACCACCTGGAACCCCTTATTTACGTACATAACTATAACTATGCTCAGGGTGTAAGGTGTCCTGATTTTTCAGGATTTGTCCTGATTTTCGAGAGGCCGTCCTGATTTTCGAGAGGCCGTCCTGATTTTTGAAAAACGCTTGAATTGTCCTAATTTTTGAAAAATGGCCCATAAATGTCCTGATTTAAAAAAAAAAATTCCAAATTATAACTAAATATATTGCCAAATGACGAGAACATCAAACAAAGCTTAAATAAAGTAGATATAGTAAAGTTAAAATATAGTAAATAAAGCAAGCTTCGAAAACGATGTTTTTTCACTCCTCGATAAAATGCGTGCTTCTTCAAAATGGATCACTTTGAAAATGGCAACGAATGAAAAATATCTCAATGTCAACTCTTTTGGCCATTTTATAATTTTGACATGAGAACTACCATCATGATTGCATTTTTTTCCAAAAATGCATTGAAAAGCAACAATATTAAATTATTAATTAGGTAACCATATAAAATGGTTAATGAAAATGAGCGTGTGAAGAAATTGATATGGTGTGCTTCGTTCTCCCGCACGCACCCCTTCGTCGTTTTGTCCATCACAGTGCAACCTGAATATAATGTTAGGCGAAGTAACAATCGCTTTCGTTCCATACAGTGTGGGCACGACGTACTCATCAACGACTTCATTAATTTCGGGGTCGTACCCCTTGGTGAAAACCATCTTTATGATTAGTAATAATTTGGAGCTTCGGTTTCAAAATTTTTGGATTGGTTCGGTGTCAAACTGAACCATTAAAATAAAAAGTAAATATTGGCCGGGGAAACTTAAAACTGTCGTTTTCCTCCCACACGGTTTCTGTCACGATGACATCAAACCTGAGTGGGAGTGAAGCCTTTTTGTTCTCCCTTCCACACACCGACAGATCCATACTTTCAGATGGCAAGCGCGTATCTATGACGTCACGTATAATTTGACGTCATATTATCGATAAACTTGATTTTAGTGATTGCTGGTTGTGGCTAGCAAGCCAAATTGACACGTTTTTTGGAGTGATGATTTTTGATATTTACTATGAAAAAAAAATTTTCAAACTATTTTGTATTTTTTTCTTTCTTTTATAGGTTGAAGAAGAAAAAAAATCAAATTTTTCAAGATAAAAATCATTTTTATTGTACTGCTCAGTTTCACAAAAACGTCGAGAACAAAGTTTACAAAAATTCACACAAATACACACAAATACACAGACATCATCAGAACTCATCGAGCTGATTCGATAGGTACCTATAAAGGTATATCTAAGACCCATAATTAATGATCTCCCAAATCGACCGATAACTATACCTTTCTGTAAGAAAGGCAAAAAAGGTTTTAATTTTTTTTTAAACATCACCATGATTTAATTGATTGATTTCTTTGTTGTTTTTTTTTTTATATTTCCTGCAAAACAATTTGCAGGAAACTCCATATTTTTTGTGTATTGTTAAACATTGTTAATATTGCACTTTAATCAAAACCCAAATTTTGAACTATAATCTCGAATTTGAATTGATTGAGCAAAAATATCATAGTTAAAAATTTGCGACCAAAAACCCTCCGCATGAGGCGGTTCTTCCTACGGCCTTGGTTCCAAATAAACTGAAAATAAAGGTTTTTATGCAAAGATCTTTCTTTATAATTTGAAATAATTTGGAGTTCTGAGAAAAAGTAACATAAGTTTTCCATTTTGATTTTTTCCAGATCTACGAAATTTCTGGAATTCGACGAAATTTCAAAGTAATTTTAAACCAAAATTAATTTTTCATCAACCACGTCTTAAGCGGGCTTGGTTTTTAGAGAGTAAATAAAGTTAATTTTTTGATCCTTTAAAAAAAATCCAATTGAAAACTTCCATGTTTTCAAAGGCAAAGACTTTTGTTTTTTCAATTATTTTTTATGACATGATTCGTGTCTCCATGAAAAAAAAATGAAAACCTAGCCCTGAAACTCATAAAAAATTTAAGGAATCTCTTTGCCAGATATGTTCAAATTGATGATCAGATTTGGATTAGACCATGAGCAGCAAACATGTGAATGATATGACGGAAATTAAAGATTTACTATTTGTTAGTTAGATTAGAAAAAAAGTCTCAAAAACCTTTAATAATCAAATTCAGCCAATGCCAACCCTAACATTTGCAACTATTTTGAAACAGGTACTCCAACCAGACTTAAAATAGCTTTCGATGTTTTCCTTATTAATCATGAAGTGCGCTTCAAAGAATTTCCACCAGAAAAATGTATATTTCGCAATTTACCCAGTTAAAGAGTATAGAATTGAGTTTTGTTATGGTAATATACTTAAATGTATTTGTGAAAGATTGTTTAAATGGTATAATTTAATTCCAAATGAGAATAAACCTCAAAAATATGTGTGCACTTGTAGAATTTCTACAACAGTAGTTACCATTGGGGCTTGTCGGCAAGTGCCTGCAAATATCGACCGCTTGAAGTGAGTTTGAAGTTCTCTCTCAGTAGGGAGAGGGAATCTGTTTAAAGAAAGAAAATTTTCTCCGTTTTATTTTGATTTTGGTTTTCCGTTTTGATTTTACACATAGTAGCCAGGAAAACTGCACGTTAAAAAGTTTTCTGTAGAATCAAAATTGCTTTATCTAACTGCGGATCTGAGATGCCAAACGGTATTACAAACAGTCAGCGCACATTTTTTTTAAACATTTTCCTTGATATTGTAAAGTTATTTTTGAGAATCAATTACAAATGTAAAATTTATGGTCAACAAAGAAAAAGTTTCAGCTTCCTAAGTAAAAGAAACGCTATTAATTTAAACTTGCTACAGTTTCACATTTTCATTTGGCAACACTCTGTTGGTGGTAAAACGGGTTGGGTGGGGGAGGGGAGGGGGATTGAGTCGGTAAACGCTTTAATTGAACCTTCTCGTTAAGCGTAGCTAATATTCAAAATCAATTCTCCGCCATTTAAGTCTCTTGCTTATAATTTTCTCAAGCTCAATCACTTTCAAATCCCTTTGATCGAGAATAATCAATTTAGGAACTCTTTGTCACAGAACTACCATGGATTTTCCGAAAAATAGCTTGACATCTGCCGTCAAGATTTACCATAACAGTTTTAACAAAAAAAAAGTTAATCTTATATTTAGATTTTAGTTCTGTGCCACGTCAAAAAATTATACGAAACATAAAAATATATCTCAACAGGCAGCCCGGCTGGCCCTAGAATATAACATCAAAACAAACAAAAAATACTCTCTCACCGACAATTTTTCGCGATTTCAACAACTTTCACCACCTCGTTCGATACCGGCAGCGGGGGCAAACGATCCGGAATATGTGTGGGAACCTTTGGAAATTTTTAAAAAGTGTGCCAGTTACGTTAAAATTTTTTTAAAAAGGTAACTCTCAATTTTTTCATACAAATTTTTGTCCATAGGAACCATTTTGATAAGTGCCATCTTTTAATGGTAAATTGAACTAGTGATCAAAAAAACCTATCCCACCACCAATTACCGAGCTTGTCCGATTGGAACGCGTTCGATTAAAGAGTGAGTACTGTACTTCCCGAAAAAGAAATCATTTCTGAAAAACATTTGAAATAGTTTTGTAAGGTTCAAAGAAATTGTTTTTTTTCAGCTTGTTCACTACGAAATTAAAAAGATTCCTAACTTGTTTTGCAAACAAGAAATAGATTACGTCATCTATTGCTACCGTCTTCAACAGTCCTACAATGTATCTGAAAAATACCATCTGGATTCCAGTTTGCATCGTCACGTCGTCGTTGCCATCGAATGATTATGATTCTCCTGTTGGTACCGTCTCTAAGCATGGATGAGCATATCTCAATTCCATGAACGTTAACGGCAGTTTTATTGACCTGTTTGATGAGATTCCTCGCGTAGCTCCTATTTTTCCTCCTTCCATTTTTTTTGCTGGACAAACCGGAAGTGTCCCAATGATTTACAGGGCGGATCGACCTAGGCAGTTCCAAGTGTTGAACATCAAAACACATTGACGTTTTCTCTTTTACTTTTTTTTATCATTGTATCGGATAGCATCACTTCGGAATCAATTTCCATCGTTTGGATCGTGAGACCCTATAGCATTCAGCACGTTTCGAATTTTTCCCATTTCCATTCAGAAAAAACTTCGCATTTCTCCCACCTCCCCCTTTCTGTTTTTTACTAGGGCCAACCCTGGTCCATTTGATATCACAACACAAAGGTCAAGAATAAGTTAAGAAAAACAATCTTCCGGTCAGCGCTCTTCTTCACAGCAAAAGGCGGGCGCGCGTCTTTCTGGAAGAAAAATTGTAATTTCGTTTTCGTGTAGCCCTTTTCTATTTTTCTTTTGTACCGGAATGGGATGGCGGCCATCATCTTTCCGAAATATTATTCAAGGAGGAGTTGTTGGAAGAAGCAAAAAAAAAACGGTTTCCTGCTCGCCGCTCGAATGAAACCATCATCGGCCAAAAGCATGGTGTTTGTTTTGAGAGGTTGGGTTAGTCTTAATTTTTTCATCCCATTTATATTTTTTGCGTGCCTTTTTCCAATTGAATACAGTCATTTAAGAAGGGATAATGGAAGAAAAATGGTTTTAATCCTCCGGCTATAGCGTAAAATTTTCTAGACAGGATGCTGGTCCTTTTCAATGCTGTTTCCGTTTGAAAATTTTTGAATCTCTCAAGCAACAGATGCTTTGAGGTTTTTGTAAATAAAACGTGACCTTAAGAATAGGAAGATTTTTTTTGGTCCAATGGAAAGGGAACAAGTTTTCAGTATTGTATCCCTAGCAAATCATAACTGAATGTTGTTGTTTTAGAGAGTAAACTAAAAAAAATCGATGATAACAAAAACATAAAACAACTTAAAATGTGAACAATTGAAATAAAGAATTCCAGTTTTCAATTTCTTAATTAGAATAAAAGTTTAACAATACCCTTTAAGTTATAAAATTTTGAAATATTCAGCAGACAATAGCGATTGCTCGAACTTTGATCAGCTTAAACACACATGTAAAATAATCAAGCATATGAACTTAAAAAGACAAAAAGGACAAAAAAGACAAAAAAGACAAAAAAGACAAAAAAGACAAAAAAAGACAAAAAAAAAAAAGACAAAAAAGACAAAAAAGACAAAAAAGACAAAAAAGGGAAAAAGACAAAAAAGACTAAAAAGACAAAAAAGACAAAAAAGACAAAAAAGACAAAAAAGACAAAAAAGACAAAAAAGACAAAAAAGACAAAAAAGACAAAAAAGACAAAAAAGACAAAAAAGACAAAAAAGACAAAAAAGACAAAAAAGACAAAAAAGACAAAAAAGACAAAAAAGACAAAAAAGACAAAAAAGACAAAAAAGACAAAAAAGACAAAAAAGACAAAAAAGACAAAAAAGACAAAAAAGACAAAAAAGACAAAAAAGACAAAAAAGACAAAAAAGACAAAAAAGACAAAAAAGACAAAAAAGACAAAAAAGACAAAAAAGGCAAAAAAGACAAAAAAGACAAAAAAGACAAAAAAGACAAAAAAGACAAAAAAGACAAAAAAGACAAAAAAGACAAAAAAGACAAAAAAGACAAAAAAGACAAAAAAGGCAAAAAAGACAAAAAAGACAAAAAAGACAAAAAAGACAAAAAAGACAAAAAAGACAAAAAAGACAAAAAAGACAAAAAAGACAAAAAAGACAAAAAAGACAAAAAAGACAAAAAAGACAAAAAAGACAAAAAAGACAAAAAAGACAAAAAAGACAAAAAGACAAAAAAGACAAAAAAGACCAAGAAGACAAAAAAGACAAAAAAGACAAAAAAGACAAAAAAGACAAAAAAGACAAAAAAGACAAAAAAGACAAAAAAGACAAAAAAGACAAAAAAGACAAAAAAGACAAAAAAGACAAAAAAGACAAAAAAGACAAAAAAGACAAAAAAGACAAAAAAGACAAAAAAGACAAAAAAGACAAAAAAGACAAAAAAGGCAAAAAAGACAAAAAAGACAAAAAAGACAAAAAAGACAAAAAAGACAAAAAAGACAAAAAAGACAAAAAAGACAAAAAAGACAAAAAAGACAAAAAAGACAAAAAAGACAAAAAAGACAAAAAAGACAAAAAAGACAAAAAAGACCAAGAAGACAAAAAAGACAAAAAAGACAAAAAAGACAAAAAAGACAAAAAAGACAAAAAAGACAAAAAAGACAAAAAAGACAAAAAAGACAAAAAAGACAAGAAAGACAAAAAAGACAAAAAAGACAAAAAAGACAAAAAAGACAAAAAAGACAAAAAAGACAAAAAAGACAAAAAAGACAAAAAAGACAAAAAAGACAAAAAAGACAAAAAAGACAAAAAAGACCAAGAAGACAAAAAAGACAAAAAAGACAAAAAAGACAAAAAAGACAAAAAAGACAAAAAAGACAAAAAAGACAAAAAAGACAAAAAAGACAAAAAAGACAAAAAAGACAAAAAAGACAAAAAAGACAAAAAAGACAAAAAAGACAAAAAAGACAAAAAAGACAAAAAAGACAAAAAAGACAAAAAAGACAAAAAAGACAAAAAAGACAAAAAAGACAAAAAAGACAAAAAAGACAAAAAAGACAAAAAAGACAAAAAAGACAAAAAAGACAAAAAAGACAAAAAAGACAAAAAAGACAAAAAAGACAAAAAAGACAAAAAAGACAAAAAAGACAAAAAAGACAAAAAAGACAAAAAAGACAAAAAAGACAAAAAAGACAAAAAAGACAAAAAAGACAAAAAAGACAAAAAAGACAAAAAAGACAAAAAAGACAAAAAAGACAAAAAAGACAAAAAAGACAAAAAAGACAAAAAAGACAAAAAAGACAAAAAAGACAAAAAAGACAAAAAAGACAAAAAAGACAAAAAAGACAAAAAAGACAAAAAAGACAAAAAAGACAAAAAAGACAAAAAAGACAAAAAAGACAAAAAAGACAAAAAAGACAAAAAAGACAAAAAAGACAAAAAAGACAAAAAAGACAAAAAAGACAAAAAAGACAAAAAAGACAAAAAAGACAAAAAAGACAAAAAAGACAAAAAAGACAAAAAAGACAAAAAAGACAAAAAAGACAAAAAAGACAAAAAAGACAAAAAAGACAAAAAAGACAAAAAAGACAAAAAAGACAAAAAAGACAAAAAAGACAAAAAAGACAAAAAAGACAAAAAAGACAAAAAAGACAAAAAAGACAAAAAAGACAAAAAAGACAAAAAAGACAAAAAAGACAAAAAAGACAAAAAAGACAAAAAAGACAAAAAAGACAAAAAAGACAAAAAAGACAAAAAAGACAAAAAAGACAAAAAAGACAAAAAAGACAAAAAAGACAAAAAAGACAAAAAAGACAAAAAAGACAAAAAAGACAAAAAAGACAAAAAAGACAAAAAAGACAAAAAAGACAAAAAAGACAAAAAAGACAAAAAAGACAAAAAAGACAAAAAAGACAAAAAAGACAAAAAAGACAAAAAAGACAAAAAAGACAAAAAAGACAAAAAAGACAAAAAAGACAAAAAAGACAAAAAAGACAAAAAAGACAAAAAAGACAAAAAAGACAAAATTGACAAAATTGACAAAATTGACAAAATTGACAAAATTGACAAAATTGACAAAATTGACAAAATTGACAAAATTGACAAAATTGACAAAATTGACAAAATTGACAAAATTGACAAAATTGACAAAATTGACAAATTTGACAAAATTGACAAAATTGACAAAATTGACAAAATTGACAAAATTGACAAAATTGACAAAATTGACAAAATTGACAAAATTGACAAAATTGACAAAATTGACAAAATTGACAAAATTGACAAAATTGACAAAATTGACAAATTTGACAAATTTGACAAATTTGACAAAATTGACAAAATTGACAAAATTGACAAAATTGACAAAATTGACAAAATTGACAAAATTGACAAAATTGACAAAATTGACAAAATTGACAAAATCGACAAAATTGACAAAATTGACAAAATTGACAAAATTGACAAAATTGACAAAATTGACAAAATTGACAAAATTGACAAAATTGACAAAATTGACAAAATTGACAAAATTGACAAAATTGATAAAATTGACAAAATTGACAAAATTGATAAAATTGACAAAATTGACAAAATTGACAAAATTGACAAAATTGACAAAATTGACAAAATTGACAAAATTGACAAAATTGACAAAATTGACAAAATTGACAAAATTGACAAAATTGACAAAATTGACAAAATTGACAAAATTGACAAAATTGACAAAATTGACAAAATTGACAAAATTGACAAAATTGACAAAATTGACAAAATTGACAAAATTGACAAAATTGACAAAATTGACAAAATTGACAAAATTGACAAAATTGACAAAATTGACAAAATTGACAAAATTGACAAAATTGACAAAATTGACAAAATTGACAAAATTGACAAAATTGACAAAATTGACAAAATTGACAAAATTGACAAAATTGACAAAATTGACAAAATTGACAAAATTGACAAAATTGACAAAATTGACAAAATTGACAAAATTGACAAAATTGACAAAATTGACAAAATTGACAAAATTGACAAAATTGACAAAATTGACAAAATTGACAAAATTGACAAAATTGACAAAATTGACAAAATTGACAAAATTGACAAAATTGACAAAATTGACAAAATTGACAAAATTGACAAAATTGACAAAATTGACAAAATTGACAAAATTGACACAATTGACAAAATTGACAAAATTGACAAAATTGACAAAATTGACAAAATTGACAAAATTTACAAAATTGACAAAATTGACAAAATTGACAAAATTGACAAAAATGACAAAATTTACAAAATTTACAAAATTTACAAAATTGACAAAATTGACCAAATTGACAAAATTGACAAAATTGACAAAATTGACAAAATTGACAAAATTGACAAAATTGACAAAATTGACAAAATTGACAAAATTGACAAAATTGACAAAATTGACAAAATTGACAAAATTGACAAAATTGACAAAATTGACAAAATTGACAAAATTGACAAAATTGACAAAATTGACAAAATTGACAAAATTGACAAAATTGACAGAATTGACAAAATTGACAAAATTGACGAAATTGAAAAAATTGACGAAGTTTACATGACTCATTCGAGAAAATTGATAAATTTGATGAAATTGACATTATTGACAAAATTGACCAAAGTGTCAAAATTGTTCGGTTAAAAATCTCAATTCAGATTGTTTTATATGGTTTTATGTTGGAATCATTTTGTTGATTCGATCTTTGAAGCCTTTATTTTTCTTGTGATTGTAAAATTCCATTAAAAGAATTTCTGAAGTTTTGAATTGAGAAAAGCAAATACTTGATGAATGTTTTTGTACAGCTATCGTTTTGTTTATTTTCAGGAAATTTAAACTCTATCTTAAAATGTTTATAAAAAGTTGTGTACTCTTATGGAAAAAGTAGCTGCTTAAAGAATGTTTTAAAATGAGTTAATGAGTAACATTTAACATAAAACTCTCCAAATCAAATTTTCTCAACCACTTGTCACGAATACATGCGCTTCTTTCAACATTTTGGCAATCTCCGTACGTGTAGGCAGTAATATCTTCACGTCATTCTCAAATGTATCACTTCTCGAAATATCACCAACAATCATTATCCGAAATCCGGCTGGCGGCGGCACATTCATCGTCACATCCAGAGTCAACAATCGGGTCACGTACATTTTGATGAATGCTGATCCGTGCAGCATATTTTCGCCAACCACCGACAAACAAACAAACATCCCTATGAATGTATAGGGATGATATGAACGAACATGTTTTGTTACCTACTGCATCCCCTGCCCGGAGATTGTGGTTTTCTTCGCCCCAACCCCACCTCGCTTCATAAACGCTTTCTTCACGCCCTTACATGGTCTCAATGGGTGGAAAGCTGAGATTTTTATCACTTTGTAAACCTTTCTCAACTTGGGCCTTCACTTGTAGCAAGCCCACTAGAGACATGGTATGTTCTTTTCGTGCTTGCCATTTCCGGAAAAGCTCTCCCATTTCCGCTTTCGGGTGGTGAGGATTAGAGATACAGAGAGGGAAGCCGAAAATAAGCGATATTTTCTTCATGTATGCCACCCAGCCAGCCAGCTCCAGGATAGATTACCGTCAGTAAACCACCGGCAAATTTGTTTGACCGCACAAACGTGACCATTTCAGTATAAATGTGATGCCCTACAATTGGGTCAACCACATTCGAGGGGAAATGTCTTTGGGAGCTCCGGGTTTTTTTTTCTTCTTCAAAGCTGAGACTTTTTCGACAGGCAGTTTGTTTTCCTTACAAATGGCTTTTACTTACATCGGAACAAATAGTCTGTGAAATTGAGGAAATGACATTTTTCTGATGTTTTTTTCTGGAAGGGTGGGTGGCAGCCATCAATCGCACATGTCGCATACAATTTGTTTGAACGGGTGGTTTGGGCACGTTGAAACACAAAAATTGTTCCAATTTTAACCAATTTTTAAATTCAAAGTGAAGGGGAGCATGTGCATACTTGATCCCCTATTCTTATTTTCATAATATCTTTTTGTAAAAATTGAGCAGCTCGCCGTCTTTTGAATTTTCTGACAACGTATAATTTTAAGATTCAATACTCCCAAAGTAAGAGTATGAAACCGTCGATGATCTTGAAGCATTCTCGTGAGTCGAAAAAAAATGCCTTGTTCCTTAATTCAGGGTGCCTAGGGGCAAAACTCTGGTAAAATCCAAAGATAATAGATCCGTTGACTATTTTTTGCCATATTAATCCTCATTCCACAGTTTGTAGGTATCATACAAAGAGAATTTCTGAAAGTTTGCTTACTTCCGGTCATCTAGTTCCTCTTCAATCAATTCGCAATCCAAATCTTCTTCACAGGTTAGAATAATCAAGCATTCCTGTTCACGTTTTGCCACAATTTTAGTGGGGCGGACTTTCCTGAGTGTTACAGTGGAAGTCTTCTTATGAACGTTCTTATGCTCGTAAAGTTTACGTAGCATAATTTTATTGAATTTAAGATAAAATTATTTGATATTGTTTTGCCATTTTTTTGCAACGATATGTGATGTCACGTTCAAGCTGACCTCCTCCCTTCCCCCATGTCACAAATTGTCACACAAATCGAAACCCCCTCTCCTCCCCTAACGCGTGACATTATTTATGGACTGCCCCTTAAACCCATTACAAGTATTTTGGAAAACTTTCTCGTAAAAAAAAATGACTATTGCATTGAAAATATGGCATAATATGGTTCACATGAAACTTTAACGTTTGACCTTTTAGACTAAATATTTTTATTATAATTTTTTATTGTGGGCTATATTTTAAAGTGATTAAAATGATCTTCAAATCTCATTTTGTTCAATTTTTCAAACAAAGTGCATTAACTCCAAAAAAAAAAGCTTTTTAAAATTTGATGAGATAGCATTATTGTTGTTCTGCACATTTTTCTAGAACATTTGATATTTTCCGGTCTTTTCGGTTTCGAGATAAAGCGAAGAAATCACGTGTCCCCAGGGATCAAGTATATTCATTCTCCCCTACCCATACATATTTACTTGAGTTTTTAACAGTTGATGCACGGATTTATTAACTGATTCGGAAAAAAAATAAAAATATATTGAAGAAAATTTAAAAAATTAAAAATATATTGAAGAAATTGATAACATTATTTACTTATTAGAAATTCTTCCAAATTATTTCTTTAGTTTATTAAGAATCAAACTTATTGAAATGAAAGCTAAGCTTCTGTTTGAATGATATGAGTTTCAATGATAAATTGATAGAGGATTGGTGTTATAAACTCTCTTTTTTTGTAATTGTTTATGCAATAAGTATAATTTATTCAAAATTTGCTATTCATTTTGCTCTGTTGATGGGACAATCAACTGGATTAGTTTCTAGAACGATTTTTTTTAAACATTTTTTTTTAAATAAGACTACATTTTCGAACACGTAAAAAACAGGTCCTAGACAATTCTTCCTTATTTCCAAACTACCCCTACGTCCAAATCAATTAACCGATTCGGACGTAACTTTTCGACATAATCAAGGCCAAGAGTGGCCGCTTGAAGACCATTCGGAAATTCTGGAGTAACTTTGTAGCCGATAGCCAAATCCAAATAATTTTTTGGGCTTCTCGATTTCATGTCGAAAACTTCAGAATGGTCAACCAGGATTAAATTAGATATTGGTTGGCACTACAATCGAGTCGATCAATTTTAGTGGATGTTATATTTAACATTTTTAAACTGTGACCCAAAGATGGGTCTTGACTCAAACATTCAGTCAGCGAAACTTTTTTTTTGTAGAGAAAATTTTCAACATCAATTTTCTCTTATCTAGTCCCTGAAATTTCATCTTAGTTGGATTCATTTCTCTACAAAAAAAGTTTCGCTGACTGAATGTTTGAGTCAAGACCCATCTTTGGGTCACAGTTTAAAAATAGAAATTAAGGCGGTGCCAAACACCGAATTTGGTTGGATATCCAAATACGGCAAACGCATCATTTCTCATCATAACTGACAACCCGTGCAGTATATGAGAAGGCAATGCAAATCTTGCCGTGCCTAAAATATCCAAATTTTGAGTCCAACTACCATAAGATGAAAAGATGGGAATAGAAATAGACCAAGAAAAATGATTATGATCACATGGGAGAACTATTCCCTTCATTCCGATAGACATCGACACTCAACCAGTATAATATTCATACGCCAGGTTGGTCTCCTGTAGTAGAATGTTAATACATGGGCCCCGGAGAGGCGCAAGATGTGGGTTCAAGTCTCACCGGGAGACAAGGCGAATTTTTTCGCATGTTTTTCAACATCAATTTTCTCTTATCTAGTCCCTGAAATTTCATCTTAGTTGGATTCATTTCTCTACAAAAAAAGTTATATTTAACATTTGTAAAGTTTTTATATGAAACACACTCGTTGCGTGAATTCAATTTTCGGCTTGTATATGTTCTCCCCTTTATGCTTTTTGAAGTTCTAAATATTTAAATTGATTATTTATAACAACAAACTTTGATTTGACGGGCTCAACTGGAACACATTTTCCCAAAGTATTAAAAACTTCGAAGTATCTTGAAAAAAAAAATTAAATTAGCAGCATTCAATTGAATATTGAAAACAGAAACAGTTAAATATTAAAAACAAAACTGTAATTTTTAGATGACCATTATCAAGCCAGTGCCAAGGCGTGGGCTCCATAGGTGGCAAGGTTTAGTTTAGAAACTAAAATTTAGCTAGAAATAATAACAATACCAAAAATGCACAATAAATCGGATAATGTATTTAAAAAATATTCAAAACTAGTTCATAGTTTTGTTTTAAATATTGAAGAACGAAGGACCAAAAAAAAACATTGTTATCATTTTTGTAACTTTTCATTGATAATCTTCTATATATATAAAAATGAATTTCTGTCTGTCTGTCTGTCTGTCTGTCTGTCTGTCTGTCTGTCTGTTCCCTATAGACTCGAAAACTACTGAACCGATTTGCGTGAAACTTGGCAGGTGAGGGTATTGGAGGCCGGGGAAGGTTCCTATTATGGTTTGAGACCCCTCCCTCTCTCAATAAGGGAGGGAGGGGCCTCCCAAACAAAAGACAATTTTCTGCATAGCTCGAGCACCCATCAAGCAAATGGTATCAAAATTGGCATGGGGTAGTATTTGAGTACGAAGAATATTCTTATGAATATAAGGTACCCCTCCCTCCTCTCAGTGGGGTGATAGGAAGGGGGGAGGGGGGCTACCTTACAATTTTTCATATAACTCGAAAACTAATCAAGATATTGGAACCAAATTTGGCACGGGAAGGTATTGGGATACGAAAAATATTTCAATGATTATTTGAGACTCCTCCCCCTTTTTTGTAGAAAGGGGGAGGGGGCCTCTTTCATATTTTTTTACATAACTCAAAAATTAATAAAGCAAATGGAACCAAATTTGGCATGGGAGGGTATTTGGATATCTTCTTCTTCTATATATATAAAAATGAATTTCTGTCTGTCTGTCTGTCTGTCTGTCTGTCTGTCTGTCTGTCTGTTCCCTATAGACTCGAAAACTACTGAACCGATTTGCGTGAAACTTGGCAGGTGAGGGTATTGGAGGCCGGGGAAGGTTCCTATTATGGTTTGAGACCCCTCCCTCTCTCAATAAGGGAGGGAGGGGCCTCCCAAACAAAAGACAATTTTCTGCATAGCTCGAGCACCCATCAAGCAAATGGTATCAAAATTGGCATGGGGTAGTATTTGAGTACGAAGAATATTCTTATGAATATAAGGTACCCCTCCCTCCTCTCAGTGGGGTGATAGGAAGGGGGGAGGGGGGCTACCTTACAATTTTTCATATAACTCGAAAACTAATCAAGATATTGGAACCAAATTTGGCACGGGAAGGTATTGGGATACGAAAAATATTTCAATGATTATTTGAGACTCCTCCCCCTTTTTTGTAGAAAGGGGGAGGGGGCCTCTTTCATATTTTTTTACATAACTCAAAAATTAATAAAGCAAATGGAACCAAATTTGGCATGGGAGGGTATTTGGATATGAAAAATATTTCTATGATTATTTGAGACCCATCCCTCTTTCCTGTAGGGAGAAATAAACAAGGGAGGGGCCTCTTTTATAATTTTTAACACAACTCAAAAACTAATTAAGCAAATGGAACCAAATTTGGCATGGGCGGGTATTTGGGAACGTGACATGTTCTAATGATTGTTTGAGAACCCTTCTTTCTTCCAGTGGGGAGAAAGAAAAGAGGGAGGGGAGTTTCATACAATTTATACATCATAACTAAAAAAGTACAACAGCAAATGGAACCAAATTTGGCATGGAACTATATTTGGGTACGAGATGTGCTTCTATAAATATTTGGTATCCCTCACTCCTTCAAAGAGGTGGATGAAAAGGGGGAGGAAAGGTCTCCCTTACAATTTTCAGTATAACTGGAGAGTTGATCGAGCAAATTTAACCATATTTGGCATATGAGGGTATTTGGATTCGTTAAATGATTCTGTCATAAATTGAAGCCCCACCTTTTTTTCAGCGGAAATATATTAAAAGGGAAGGGGGAGCTTCCATGTAATTTTTTTTTGCCTAACTCGGAATTTATCGAGCAAATGAAACCAAATTTGACATCAAAAAGTTTTTGAGTACGAAAAATACTTTTTCTATGTGAAACAATTCCTTTCTTGCAGTAAGATGATAGAATTGGGAATATAGGAAGGGAAGAGGAGGCTTACATTTAACTCTTTTTTACAAAATCCGAGAAATGGACAAAACTTAATATGAAAAATCATTTTGGTATGATTCTATGATTATCTGACACACCATCCTCCTTTCAGTGAGTAGGTACATAGGAGGAGGGAGGTGAGCCCAATACAATAGTGTTAGCATAAGTTCTCAATTTATGCTAACGAAGCCAACAAATAGAATAAATATGGCATGGAAAGGTACATGGTTACGAGATATCTTTCTACGATTGTTATAGATCCTTACGCTTTACAGTGTAGAGAGGGGAAGAAAGGAGGAGGGTCCATATAATTTTTTTTTATATGGACCGTAGCTTAAAAACTTATTAACCAATGGAACTATATTTGATATAAGAGGATATTTGGGAACGAAAAAATCAGGTATGATAATTAAAAATCACGACCTGCATTCAGCAGGGGGTGAAGGTAAGGACAGGGGAGGGGCTCTCTTATCAGTTTTTCAGCATAAATCCAGAACATATCAAGAAAAAACAACCATATTTTATAAGTTAGATGGTTTGCGATTAATTTGAGACCGTCTAGACAGCTTCAAATTATCAGATCTTTAACACAAATTTATAGAGCGAGATTTTGAATATTCGTTTAAGTTATCTTTGTGTTGAAATTCGAAACTCCAGCTGCAGCTCTCATTTTATAGCGACTGCTTATAAATTATGTTATTATTTGATTTAAAGTAATGCCAATGAAACAATAAAAATTTGAATAATTTCTGAAAATATCATTTGATTTTGAAAGGTGCAGCAAAGCACACCTGGTCAGTTAGTAACGAATAAAGGGGAAGGTTCCTATTATGGTTTGAGACCCCTCCCCCTAACATGAAGGGGGGGAGGGGCCTCCCAAACAATAGTCAATTTTTTGCATAACTCGAGAACCAATCAAGCAAATGGTATCAAATTTGGCATGGGGTGGTATTTGGGGACGGGGAATATTTTTATGAATATAAGGTACCCCTCCCTCCTCTCAGTGGGGTGATAGGAAGGGGGGAGGGGGGCTACCTTAGAATTTTTCATATAACTCGAAAACTAATCAATATATTGGAACCAAATTTGGCATGGATAGGTATTTTGATACGAAAAATATTTCAATGATTATTTGAGACCCCTCCCTCTTTCCAGTAGAAAGGGGGAGGGGCCCACTTTCATATTTTTATACATAACTCAAAAACTAATAAAGCAAATGGAACCAAATTTGGCATGGGAGGGTATTTGGATACGACAAATATTACTATGATTATCTGGGACCCCTCCCTCTTTCCAGTAGGGAGATATAAAGGGGGGAGGGGGCCTCTTTTATTATTTTTACATAACTCAATGACTAATTAAGGAAATGGAACGAAATTTGGCATGGGCGGGTATTTGGGAACGTGACATATTCTTATGATTATTTAAGACCCCTTCCTTTTTCCAGCGGGAGAAAGGAAAGAGGGAGGGAAGTTTCATACAGTTATTACTGCATTTCTCAAGAACTACAACAGCAAATGGAGCCAAATTTGGCATGGAACGATATGGAGGTGAATGAAAAGGGGGAGTAGAGGTCTCCCTTACAATTTTCAGTATAACTAGAGAGTTGATCGATCAAATTGAACCATATTTGGCATGTTAGGATATTTGGATACGAGAAATGTTTCTATTATAAATTGAGGCCCCATCTTTTTTAGCGGAAAGATATAAAGGAGGTAAGGGGGGCTTCCATACAATGTTTTTGCATAACTCGAGAATTAATCGAGCAAATGAAACCAAATTTGGCATCAAAAAGCATTTGAGTACGAAAAATACTTTTTCTATGTGAAACAATTCCTTTCTTGCAATAGGATGATAGAATTGGGAATATAGGAGGGGAAGAGGAGGCTTACATTTAACTTTTTTTTTTACAAAATCCGAGAAATGGACAAAACTTAACATGAAAACCATTTTGGTATGTTCTATGATTATATGACACTCTTTCAGTGAGTAGGTACAAAGGAGGAGGGAGGTGAGCCCAATACAATTTTATTAGCATAAGTTCTCAACGAATAAGTTCTAACGAAGCCAACAAATGGACACAAATATGACATGGAAAAGAACTTGGTTACGAGATATGTTTCTACGATTGTTTTAGATCCTTACGCTTTACAGTATAGAGAGGGGAAGAAAGGAGAAGGCTCCATATACATTTCGTTGTAAAGCTTAAAAACTTAAAAACCAATCAATGGAACTATATTTGGTATAAGAGGATTTTCGGGAACGAAAAAAATGGGTATGATTATTAAAGATCACGACCTCCATTCAGCAGGAGGTGAAAGAAAGAACAGGGGAGGGGGCTCTCTTATCAGTTTTTAGCATAAATCTAGAACATATCAAGCAAAAACAACCATATTTTATAAGTTAGATTGTTTGCGTACAATTAATTTGGGCCCTCCCAGCTCAGGGTGAAGTTTAAAGAAACAGATTAAAATTATCAGATCTTTAACACAAATTTATAGCTCAAGATTCAAAAAATTAGTTTCAGTCATCTTTGTACTGCAATTCAAAACTCCAGCTGCAGCTCTCATTTTATAGCGGTTGCTTTAGAATTATGTTATAATTTGATTTAAAATAATGCCAACAAAACAATAAAAATTTGAATAATTTCTGAAAATAATATTTGTTTTTGAAAGGTGTAGCAAAGCACACCGGGTCAGCTAGTCTAAAATAAAAATATCGATCCAAAAAAGATGATTTAAAATAATGAAAATAAGTGAAACATTGATAAATTTTTAAATGCAGATTATAAAGCCTAAAGTTTCAAGCTCTGATTACTTTTTCGCTGCCCATTGGAATATTCGGTCCTTCCTGACCTGACGAAATTTCAGAAAAATAAAATTCAGAATGAAAAAACAAAGAAAAAACTTATGAAGAATGACCGTAGGAACGGGAGGGGAGGGGGTTTGGGGGTAACCCCCCCCCCCCCCCCATGAGGATCCAAAAAATCAAGCGAGGTATTCTATTCTACTCTCAAAATTTTAAATTTAGAACCAAATTATGATAAAAGAATAAGGTCAATCAAGAGTAACAATCTAGACTAAAAACTAACGCCAAAACCTCAGAAACGCATCCCAAGTCCAAAATTCTGCTACACTTTTTCAAACTATTTCCCACTTGTTCAAAGAAATTCAAGCCTGAATATTAAACTTTAAATTTAATAAAACCCATTCCGTAGGTTCCGATTCCATGATTCCCATAACCAAAATTGCATTCCTATTTTCGTTTTTCGGTTTCTGTAACCAGTTAAGGATTTCTCCTGGTTCAAATTTGGTTTTACATTTCACACCAAATTTGACTCATGTTTTTCGAGATCATATGCATTTTCAATATTTTGGTAGTAGTTTTCCGAACACGAAAAAAGAGAAATTTTGTTTTAAATTCAAATTCGTAGTTCTTGAACTTGATTCTTACACAAAATTCAAATATTGAAAGCTTCGAAATGGCCATTCAAAATTGAAAACTCAGATTTATTTCGTCGCTATCATTACGTCGTATGAAACATTTAATCATCATTCACAGAAAACTGCTGCAAAAGTTCTCAAAAAAACACTAAAATTCACGTACAGAATATATTTTCCAGGCTACAAATATTCTAAATGGGAAGAAGTTGCAATTAGCTTATGTCAGTTTTTGTTTTTTTCGTTATAACGCATTCTGGTTACATTTTGTTTCATACGACGTAATGAAAGCTCACGCGAGATTTTAATTCACAATTTCACAATACACAATACAGCTTAAAAATAAATCATTTAAAAAGTGAATTTAGATTGACCCTAAACTACAGAATATAAATTAAAGATTCATGAATAAGGACTTTAAAACTAGGCTCATAAAATTCAGATCTGGAAAAGATTCGGAAACACACACTAGGTTTGTAGCAGATATATTTATCAGCTTCAAAGCTGCAATATTAGAGCAAGGTTAGGTTTAGGCATTACACTCAATTATCTGGTACGACTTACAATTTAGTGCTGTTCTGTAAGGCTTTGCCTCTTCCTTCGAGCCCTTAGGCTAGTGAAGATGATTCTATGAACCCTTGTAGACTTGGTGAGCCTGGCAACTAATTTAATGGTTACATACAGATCAGCCATCATATATATGGTATACTAGTTACCTTGTGGGGTAAGTTTACTTTTCGAACTGTCTTCTATCGCTTCTCCTAGTCTGAGTAGAAATCTACTGAAATCTGTGGAACCTAAGGGTTTTGCGAACTTAGAAACATCAACCTGAACTGTTAAATGAACTTACTTGATGCCACACTTTTCACTAATGTATTCCAAGATTGCCTACTACTGAACTAGAGCACAGCGGAAATGTAAATGATTGCTCCAAACGTGGTAAGTATACAACAACTCTAACTTGTTTGGTCGTTACAAATAAGGAAGTTACGTATATCCATTTTGTTTTGATCACTAAGGTTAAGCTGATGATGACATCTCTGGCTAGGATCATCATCATCGATACTAGTTGATGACAGCAGCTGCAGGGCTGCCAGCTGGCTTAACAATCATGAACTTATCTAACACATTGCGGACCAAATACGAGGTATCTCGTTTTTTCGCTTGCCAACAATGTGCTTCACTTCGAAATATAACTCGAATGCACTGAATTTGATTATTAAGCTTCATTCGATTCAATTGAACACAACATTTGCCGTACCTTAAAAATGCTATATTTATAAAAAAATAAGTTCAGGGGGTTTTAAGATGCCGAATTTCGGTGTTTCTCGTCATAGATTTCTTCATGGTCCTTAATGTGTTAAGATTGCTTGTCAATTCCATTCCAGATTTCAAATTTCTAATCCAACTTAGTTTTTAAACACAACTCAGCTGAAAGGAATTTGAGTTTTTTGTTTGTTGGTTGAACACCCAAATTATATTTAAAAAAAAATCATCCACAGGATTTTCATTATGGAATTGATTCTTTAAGAAAAATATTTTATAATAAAGAAATATCTCCACCAAAAAAATCTACACAAATTTCTACATTTTCCGGGGTATTGTTTAACATTATTAACACAACATGACCATTAACATTGAAGTTATTTGAGTAACGGGAAGTGATGTGTTAACTTTTATTGAATGAGGTTTCATTATTAGATTCATAGCATTTGACTTATGCTTTTTAATGGATCATACTAGAGGCAACCAAAAAAAAAACGAGACATCTCGTATTTGGTAAAAAAACGAGATATCTCGTATTTGGTCCAAAATGTGTAAATATTGCAGTTTTATTAAGCCATATTTCATATTTAAAATATTTATTTGGTTCAAGTTTGTATCAACGAAAATTTGATCCGAAAATCTGATGATTTTTATCTCATACTTTTTTTTTTGAAAAATTGAACGTTTCTCATCAATTTTTTTATGAAATGGAAGGTTTTCTTAAAAAAGCTAATTTTACGTTCAAATCAACTAAGTTTGATCTACCAGACTCTTAATAAACAAATGAAAAGATTATAACCATCGATGAAAGCGAATTTCGCTCAATTTTTAGGTTTAGGAAAAAAATTCTCAAGTTACGATTTAATACGAAAACCAAAATAGCAATTTTCGAAGCCTTAGTTTGTTGTTGTAGAGCAACAATTCAAAATGTACATACGTTTTTAATCAATCAAACAAAAAGTTTGGACTGTAGCTAATAGGAGAATCAAAATATAGTATTTACAAAAGAGGAGTTTTTAGATAACCTCTGTTTTGTTATCAAACAACGTAACTCTATTTAAAGTTTATATTGTAAGCACTTGCGTTTGCTGTTATGCTCGTTTTAAAAATTAATCAGTTTAAATTTCCAAAATCGCTTTAGAATAAATCAACAATTTCGAAAAATATTTACAACTTCGACGCGTAGCAACATAAAAAAATTGGAAAAACCACCTCAATCCTATCCTCTTTATTTCTGAATATAAGAATATAAGAAACCTCATTAGTATTCCAGATTGCCCGATTTTAACTGGACTTGCCCGAATTTAAAAAAATAAATTAGGGAATGCCTTTTTTGGTCCGGATATCGAGAAAAAAGGCCCGGTTTTCCCGAATTGTTCACAATTTTTACGAAGTTCAAAGTTTTAACTTATTTTAGTGAAATAAATTCGCATGTTTGTTTTTTGTAATTGTGAGATAAGATTTGAACGCCGCTGATGTGCCTTAACAAATAATAATTTTTCGTGTGTTTATTTTTCAGCTTTTTTCTTGCTATTTGATGAAAAATACCTAGATTTTTGCTGGATTGGTTCAGATATAATCTTGTTTTGAGTTAAAAATTTAGAAACCGATTGCCCGTATTTGCAAGGCCTGGATACGTTCAGAAAAAAATCTGGAAAGTTTATTGAATAAATAACGGGTTCAAAAGTTAATAAATGAAATTCAAATACAATGTCAAAAACTATGAATTGAGAATTACATACGAAAGTTCAACAGGTGTTTCTAAACACGAATCAGCATTGAGAATAGATGAAAATTTCAATAATGATAGGTATTTGAAAACCTAATCACAGGCTTAATACCTTCTTGTAATTTATTACAAAATTCACCTTTACACACCGAAGCAAATATTTTAAAATTATTTTTTTTGTATTTAGAAAAAATAACTGTGGAGTCTTTGAACGCACTCAAAATTTCAAGTTCAATGCCTGCGGCCAAACTTAAAGCACTAAAATTTTGAACAAAGTTTAAGTAACGGATATAAATTTTTCTTCATTTTTGATTGAGAGTTTATCACCGACGATTTATTCTTATTCATTTTTGTTTCGTAACTTTAAAAGTATCCTTGAACTTTTTCTTGTAATTGAAATGTACTGTTTCTGTATTATTTATTACAAATTTTTAATGAAGACTACAAAATCACGTTTTCTCTAGATTTATATCGGTCAAACCACTTTTTTTTTTGCAGTAATCTCAGCTTTAACAAGCTTTGATGGATAATCTACAATGCATTGAATTTAATTTTTCATTGAATTAGAAACACTATACTTATGAATCACATGTGACATAAAATTAAACTTTTGAATTTTCCAGATGCATTAAAAATTTGGACACAGGTCTGCTTGATGTCATTTATTTTGAAAACTCTACCAGTTGTCAGAAGCATAATTTTTGAAGAAAAGTATTTTCGAGTATATAAATGTCCATTCAATTGAACTATTCACATGACCATGACACATTCGAACTCGAAAATTTTGAAAATTTTAAGATTTTGGCTCTTTCGGCTCAAAAAGTTGCCGATCACTGGCTTAGGCGATTCAAGCCCAGACACCATGGTTGCCAAAAAACATCTGTGTTTTCGACAAAATAAATTTCCCAAATTCTTTGAGTTTAGGTCTAAATTCAAAAAAGTAAACATATAGGTTTACTTAGATAAAAATTAAGATATTTTAAAAACAATTTCAGAACATTACTGTATAATGAGTATGTATGTAAATAAAAAATACTAGTTAATAATGAAACAATGCTATTTGAAACCAAAAATGCACAATGCACAGCACTTTGATTGAAAAAAAAACTTACTTATACCTTTAAAAAAATCCGATTATTCCAATTCACATCATTCAAACTACAAAAATATTGTTTCCCGAAAGTGACAGATAGTTTCGTTTATGACATGTAAAGATTTAAGCGAAACAAGAAAAGTTTCCATCCTCCAGCGATCACAAACTTATCATCGCCAATCACATTCACATCTTTTGCTTATTAAGTTGAAATGTCGAGAACTCATCGTTGGAGTAAAGGCTGAATTAAGGGGTGTATAAAATTCTTCTATCGGGATTTCAAACGGATAGCTTACCTAATTGAGAATCCAGCGCCAATTGACGACGCATTGGCCCTTCATCATGATATCAGCCACGGTTCTTGTCAACATTTTGAATTTCCGCGGCTACACTACCCCGTAATGAGCTTCTGAGCTTACCTCTTCGTCGATATTCGTCTGGATTCTAGTAAAGAGTATCCCTTTTGATAATATATACCCAGTAATGTATTCGAATTTTCGTTCCTAGAGAGATCTGAGCTGTTCGTCAGATGTTTCGATGGCTCTCAAACGCAGATCGGACCTTTCTGAGCCGGGATTCGATGTATTTCATGGTATCCCCATGAGGCGTTATCTGGCCACCAAGACTCTGGAAGCACTTCACTCTTTCAACTTGTTGCCCAGCTATCATGAAGCTGGATGGATTTCCTGTGTTAGTTTCCATTGACTTGGTCTTTCCGACATTGACTTTGAGACCTACTATCGGGAAGTTTTCGGATGTCAAGTTCACTCTGCATATCCGGATGTTTTTGAGTGATCAAAACAAAATCATTTTTTAAGTCTTGGTCGTTTAGCTACTCCATTGTCAACGGATTCCACAGCAATCCTCGGTTTTGTCTACAGTCGATCAATCTAGTTATCCACTGCGATGAGAAAAAATGATTCATTCCTGTCTCACTCTAGCAGTTACCTGGATGGCATCGGACAGATAACTCCTTCGAAGTAAATTAGCGAAAAGGTACGTTGTTTTGAAAAAATTACTGAATCTGCATTTATCTTCGCTATTTGCAGAAAGATTCATAAACTAATTAAAATTTTCTTTCCACTTTGTACGCTCAACTTGTTGATTCTCTCTTCAAATTGCAATGACAACGAAGAAAAAAGAATAAAAGTTCCATTCTTCAGCTCCTGAACAGTGAGACAAACAGAAGAACGAGAGGAAAAAACAATTCCCAGCTGCATCTGTTGTCGTTCGCAAAATTTCTTCTCGAGTGTTATTTGAAGAGCGAAAGTTTTATCTTTCTCCATTAGAGTGAGCAATGGAGATAAAAAATAAATGTATATAGAAAAGTTGAACTGGAGCTCTGGCGCTCGTTGATGGGTGAGAATAAATCTCTTATACACCGAAAACTTCAGTAGATGGAGGAGGTGAAACGAATAAATCTCGTCTCATAAAACAGACAACATTCACACACACGGATCGACAAACCTACACACATGCGGAGAAGTTCCCACGAGACATAGTTTTCTTATACCATGTAGAAACACTTTAGCAACACACATCATTGTGTCGAGTCACTTGTTTTCGGTTTTTCCACGATACTCTTGCTTTTTTTCAAACTCCTCAGATATATTTATGAGGGCGAGAGTTGATTTTAGTCATTTGAGAGAGGGCCGTGTGGGGATCGTGAGGGAATTAATCAAGTTTAATGAACACGGATGGTCTAGCGTGCTCGGGAGCTCAACCAGTTACAAGTACGAAAGCTCGAGAGGCATGGGGTTTCCTCGTATGTGTGTATGTATTAGGTTTAGATATAGTGTACAGGCCCTATCGTATAAAGCAGAAGAGTTACTGCTCAAGCGACAAGAACTTCTTTCCTTCCACATCATGATTAAACTTTTCCTGCTGCCTTTTGCAGGATGATGAATGATGATCGACGGAACAAGAGACAAAAGCAGTTTGGGGTGAAGGTACCCACGTATTTTATTTTATTTCGCATTTTATCGGAGAACTGTCTCCACCCTGAAGGACTGTCACTGTTCCTGAAGGACTGTTGAAAATGAGTGCAAAGAATGGAAAGGGAAGCATTTTCGGCGGAAAATAATGACTTTACAAAGTTACGACAGGCGCCGGCTCTTCCGCTTTCTCTCTCTAGCAAAGTCCACACCGAACATTTGAATGAGGAGTGTGAATATTATGTGTCGGTGAGATTGAACGTTCCTCTGGGAAGAAGCCAAGCAGCAATCGAAAGTGGAATGTGTATCTTGTTAATAGCCGGAAAATTGATGCCACCAAAGAACCGGACTTGTGGCGATAAGTCAAAGTTACTCTATCTCTCTCTCGCTCTACTCTGAGGAGGGTTCAGGGAGTTGATCGTCCTACCTCGTTCAAGGGATTCAAATGATATCATTAGCAGTAAAAAATTTAATGACCTGTTATCATGTGCTGAAACTCAAGTGTTACCCTGATATATGAGAGAAGTTAAACGAAGGGTAGAACATTATAATTGAAGCTTGAAACAAACCAGATTACTGCCGAATTGAACTGGTTTTAATTTAACGATTAATGTGAAAGTTTATGAAAATCGTTTAAAAATTGAGAAAACCATGCGAATAATATGGGAAAATAGAAAAATGGCCAACCCATTTGACCACTTTCAAGTCATTCGAATGAATGCGGAAACAAGAAAGATTTGTTTTGGATCTTCCGTAGGTCTATTAACGGCAAACTCCTTCCATGATTCTGTAAAGCTACATTTTAAAATTTCTTCTGTTTTTAAATTTCCCCTCCAATGGTCTAACATTAAAGGCCTATATATCTTAGTGTTTATAGCGTAATAATGACAATGGTATTTTTATTGTTGCCGATTTTAAAAATCTGGGTTTTGAGAACTTTTCTTATGGTAACTTGCAAATACAGATGATTTTTTTTATTTATTGAAATCAGAAAAGGAGAAGAGGAAAATTTTCGTTTGAACCATTTTCTGGTTATAATTTTCGATATCGGTTAAGCATAAGAAAATTAAATATTCACAATTCGTCATCTTCTATCATATTAAAGGCTTGTTATGTCTGTATGTCACATGAAACAACTGAACAGGTTAGCGTGCAAATTGGCGTGGAAGAATGTTTATGGTTAGGAATTGACCATACATTTTGGTTAAAATTAAGAAAAACTCCGGTAATTTTTGGGACAGTACAAATAAATAAGGTATGTATATAAGGATGACAGCCAAATGGGTCATGTCGAATTTCAATAAACGATCATATACATTTTCAGATTGGCCCAAAAAAGTGACTTTAAGGAAAACCGTTCATATTTCGGGAAACCGACTAAGTCCCAAAAAATCGATTTTTAGCCGAAAATTTCATTAGAGATTACACCTTCTTGTATTACTGTGTCTTTTGGCATAAAAATGAAAGTTTCGATTTTCCGATTTGCTTAGGTCTTCTTCTGGTGATTTTTGATATTTTAAATTCGTTTTTCGACAGTTTATTGTTTTTCTGGATAACACCAGATCCCTATATTTTATGCATTTTTAAGCCATGTATATAAAAATTTAAATTGCGATTTTACGATTTTCTTCGGTCACCCGTTTGGTGATTTTTGTGGGTCAAAAAACACAAAAATTTGAACGCTTTAAAGCACCCTTGAATCAAGTCCAATTTAGCTGAAATTTCCCGCAGGACTTGGGACAATCTAGAAAAAGAATGTGGATGAATTTCAAAATTCGATCATGGAACTTTTCCCGTACATCATTCCGAAGTAAAAGTTTTAGCTTTATTAGGGTCAGCACAACTTCGTTAGTGATATTCATCTTAATAAAAATCTATAGCAAACTTTATACATCTTGAGATCTCTAATAGAGCTAAAATCTGGCTATTTGTACTAGAATTGTCATCATGACAATTTTAAATATTTAATGAAATCAATATGCTTCAAATTTTTGGCAACCATAGCTTTAATAAAGCTTTTAAAAACATGAATAGCATTTTATTAAACATAAATAGAAACGTTTGAATCATATTATGAGAAACTTTTCTATTGCCAGTCAAGATTTAAGGTTGAATGTGTATGAAATAGTATCTATAAGTAAATGCGTGTTGTCAAAAATCTAGAATTAGAAAATTTTATTGAAGCTTTTTTTTTATGCAACCATAAAAATTTAAATATTTTATGGAAAACAAGTTTCCTTAAATATAATTTTTCAAAGATTTTAATCGCCGCACACAGGAGTATTTCACCCGAAAACCTGGCCAAAACTCAAAATTTAAATTTCATTGGTTACTTTTATGTTAGTGTTTAATTGATTCTTGAATAAATCTAGCACCATTTACCGGTCAGTTTTTTGATATCTGATTTGTTTATAAGCTGTTGCAGCTGTCGAAACTTTAGTATTTTTATGAGATAGAATTTTTCTACAAATCGTTGAATCAGCGCGACAACGTCATATCAATGAATAAAACTTTCTTTAGTGACTAAAAATGAAAATTTGAATTGGAAAACTTCAATGGAGGGATATTTAATAATTTTAAGTATAATAGACAAAATTCGATGACTATGGAGACAGTACGCATGGCTTTGAAAATTCTTCTATTTATATTTTGTTTTAAACGTTGTTTTTTTTTACATATTAGTGCTTTTGTTTATGTCCCCAGCAAGTCCCGGCAAAATGTTTGATATCATTAGAAAATTGATAACTTCAATAATCATGTGCAAAAGAAAAAACTCGCGCAAACTCGATTTTTTTTTATATTTTTAAGTTTAAAGTTTAAAAATATTTATAGATTTTTTCTACAAAAAAGTCACCTAGGGCTTCGTTTATTTTAAATTCAAGCTCAGTAAAAAAAATGTTCTTTTTCGAATATTTTCAAATGTTATTTAACTTTCAAAAACAAATAATACAAAACTAGATTTTTTTTAATGTTACTACTTTTCTAACCTGGATTATCTATCATAACATATAAATGTTATAAAATTTCTAATAGAAAATTATGAAAAATTACGAAAACGGTAAAAAATATTTTAAATGATCTTAAAAACGTTTGATTAGTCAAATTAAACTATTTTATTGATTTCAAAACTAAAAAACTCTTTTGGCCAACTTTTTCTTCTACATACTCCTGTGTGCGCTGTATTTCTAAATAATTTAAATTTTCATGGCATGCTCAGCGAGATGATTTTTTTTTGAGAGAAATATTTTTACAGATATGAAAAAAGGTGAAAAGACAGGCAAACACTGCCGGCCAAAAGTTTGGGATCACCCTCTCAAAAACATGAAAATTTGGATCGGCCATATCTCAGCCATCTTATTACATATTGTAATTCTTTTGATTTCATTGTAGAGATCGTAGAGCAAAACCTTATTTTTAAGTATTTGACAAAATGGAAATATTTAGTTCATATGTCTTAAATGAACGATGAAACTTTGGCTAAAGCTCTAGAGAAGTTAGTCTCCAAAAATATTTCAACAAAATATCTTTAAAGCAACATTAACTCATAAGCTTCCAAATCAGCTAACCAGATAGACAATACGTTGTTCGATAACAGAGATACGTTTTAAATAAAAATGCATGATTTAGAAGACTGATCCCGAACTTTTGGACGATGGCTTAAGTAGTTATTTTCTAGATTTTCAGTTCATTGCAATTTTTTTGCACAAAATCAAACAAATGTATTTTAATAAGCTTGAAAAAAGGATTCGAATGCAAATCGAGTTTTGAAATTTGGTTCACTCTACCCTGAGATGATCGGGTTTGAATTTTAAGTTCGGTTTTTTGTAAAATGTCCCAACTAAGAGCTTAATTTAAGTCATATAAACTGAATATTTACATTTTTTTCAAATACATACAAATAAAGTTTTGCTCACGATCTCAACAATGAGATCAAAAGAATTTCAAAACGACATAATTTCAACTAAGCAGAGAAAAGTCACCGGGAGTTGGTTCTCATTCAGAACCATTCTCCCGAAGTCATAAAACCTCCTCACTTTTTATATCTTCTTTTCATAACTTTTTTTTACTTCTTACTTCTAATCGCTTAGCCCGCTCACCCAATCCCCAAAATGTGGCATTTTCATTCGATTTTCGATGTTTTACATCATATTGAAGGTAAGCAGACGCCGCCAATTTGATTTTCATGATTACGTCAAATAGCGATGTTTGACTTCTTCTAGTTTTGCACTTTCACCCAATACTCAGTTATGGGGGTTTTATGAGGCTTTAAGACATTTACAGCGTTTCAAGTTCAGCTGAAGCCGTCATCTTGGATTTCAAGATGACATCAACTAGTGAAATTAAAATTCCTTCAGTTAAGCCTTTCAATTTAAACTAATTTATACTAATTCATTAACTTTATTTGATAAATAAAAAACGAATTGTGTTATTTTTTTTTAATGATGTGCTCATTATGAAATTTTAGAGCAAATTAAAAAAAATCGTGAAAGGTTATTTGGAAGCCATGAACAGTTCAATCTGTGGATGTGATTTGATGAAAACATAAAAATTCAATTTTTTTTGTTAGTAAATTTTTGGGTTTTTGCTTCATTTTCTCGCATATTCAGTCGACAATTTTGTAAAAAATGCTCGGATTTTTCCAGGTTTTTTTACTTAAAATAGTTCGGATTTGTCCGGCCCGGATACGAGCTGAAAAAAAATCTGGCAGCCTTAACTTGTACCAATATTATGGAGTTTCAAGCGATGATCAATAATAGACAGGTTTGAAAAGAAAAGCCGAAGCCGCCATATTGGATTTAAAGAGAGCGCCAGAATACCAAAATCGACTTCTTATTTTATAGTTCTTTCACCAAATACGAATATTGTGGGGGTTTCATTTGTTTTTGAGTAATTTACATCATTTTAAACTTATGTGAAAGCCGCCAAATAAACTTTTTCTTGTTTACTCCTTTCATCCAAAACCCATATAATGGGGGTTTCACGCAATTATCAGTAAAATACAGGTTTGAAAAGATAAAAATAAACAAGATGGTGAAAGATAGCGTAACTCGACTTGTATTCGCTGAGACTTTTTTTCAACCGAAACACAAAATGTGGAGTTTTCCTACGATTTTCAGTGATTCATAGCGTTTTTACTTGGAAGCCTCCATCTTGAATTCCAAGATGGCGTCGCATTGCGAAATTCGACTTCTCTTTGTTGAGCTTTTTCAACTTATACCCATATTCCGGGGGTTTATGCAATTTTCGGTCATTGACAGCATTTTCAAGATAAACGGATGCCGTCGTTTTGCATTCCAAGATGGTGTCGAACAACAGAATTAGACTTTTTCTCGTTCAGCCCTTTCACTTTATACGCACCTGATACCTGAAGATCATTCAGAACTCTTTCTTAACAACTTATACAGTATATTTATTAAATGCTTTATTAGAGTTTTCAGAACTAGGGGACTTAAAAAATACTCATTTTCTTTAATATTCCAAAAGACAGGAGTGTGAGAACTATATGCACATGAGCGGACATCTGATTTATTTACGAAAGGGCAACTTTTCTGAAAAAATGTCCTACAGTTTTTGTGAAAATAAATTTATAAAAAAAAGTGGACAAAATAGCGGATTTCCGAAACTGGGCGGGCTTGAAGCGCATATTTATGTGTTAAGCTATATTTCAGTTTCACTTGCCATATTTTCGTATAATTTAATTGAAAATGGTAGAAACTGATGTTAAGCATACGTCAAAGCTGAAATTGTGGCGAAATTTTCGATGTCACTAGATCTTTTGCATAAAACATAGTTAGGGATGTCCTGGTAATATATTGTTAATATCATATTTTTAACAGATCAGTATTAAGCTAATCTATTTTCACTATTAGATTGTAATAAGAGCGTAGATTTATTCAATGATTAAAAGAATAAAAACGATAATGCTGATATATTTTTTTTATAGAGGCATGTAATTTATCCCCTATTGAAGAAGACTTGATCTTTTGTTCAGGAAGCCCTAATCCTGGTAAAAAAATCAATCAAAACCCCAAGATAGAATGTTAATTGACTATTTTGGTCATGTTTGTTCTCATTTCACAATTTATAGCAGACATAAGAAGAAAATTCTATAACTTTGTCTCAACGCTAATAACGCTCAACGCTATTTTTATGATTAAGAGAAAAGTAATTATTTTTGCTCTTTTCTTCAGACAATTGTTTGATTAATATTAGTTTTTTGGATAAATATTAGTAATTTCGTAATCAGCAATCATAACGATCAATTCAGAAGAAGAATATGCCATTTGGAAGGGGGATCAATTGTACCCAAATCTAGGGGATCAATTGTACCCATAATCAACATTTTAGAAAACTTGTTCAAGGTGATTTTTCGGCTTTCAGTCTATTCAAATAGCAAAAACGACTATTTATTTAACGTTCCAACGTTTCAATCCATATAGGATCGTCATCAGGGACTGTAATGTTTATTGTGTGCTAACAAAATATCAAAAAATCTTCACGAAATTAACTGATTCTTACCTAAAATGTGTCGTATTTCTTGTCAGGTTTGATTCGCACCAACTTGAGACTGAATGATTACCCAATCGGTTTAATCAATGGGATTATCAATCGTCTCAACGAAAAAAGTGACATCCAAACAGCTATGGTAGCAGAAGAAAATAAAATTTCACGCTCGCTCACAAATATTGATGGTCTAAGCGCAAACATAACAAAAACATTGCGTTCGGAATACGCAGATATACGAACAGCAAGTAAACAAGCAAAGACTATTGGATGCCTTTTCCCGATAATAAAAGACAAAACACCACGGGACGAACAAACAAATGTAATTTACAGGATAAATTGCAAAGGACATTGGAAAGAGGAGGAAACACAAGAAACGGAAAACTGCGAAGCATGCTACATTGGATGCACTACGAGGAAACTAAAACAACGGATTTCACAGCACAGGACCCAAACAAATGAACTCAAGCGATTATGGAACATCGGATACACGAAACAGGATTATGCAATTCAACAACTTCGCCAACAAACAGCCTTACTGGAACATGAAATAGCTATGGATCATCTGTTCGACATCGATAAAGCGGATATCATCGACAGATGTGACAACGAAAACAAATTGTTAATACTGGAGAGTTGCCACATTAAAACAACAAAACATGCAATAAACCTAAAAAAAGACACCGAAAACATACATACATCATACGCAAACATTTTTAAAACCATCCAACACATACGAAAAATAAACCAAAAACATAAAACTACCAACACAGAAACACAAATCCAACAACATTCAGAAAACAATAGCACGGACTAGTAATAACAGATCAAAGCAAAACAAAAAGTGAAAAGTAGTGACTGTGGAAAATCGATGCTGCGGAAATTTAATACAGAAAAAAAGGAGGAAGTACGGATTTTTTCACAGTAAGTCAGACAGCACTACAAAACACTAGAATCACAAATTAATCACAAAATATTGTAACAGACACAAATGACAGCTTTACCCGATCAGCCGAATCAAACCTGACAAGAAATACGACACATTTTAGGTAAGAATCAGTTAATTTCGTGAAGATTTTTTGATATTTTGTTAGCACACAATAAACATTACAGTCCCTGATGACGATCCTATATGGATTGAAACGTTGGAACGTTAAATAAATAGTCGTTTTTGCTATTTGAATAGACTGAAAGCCGAAAAATCACCTTAAATTAAAGTAACAGTCGTCAAAAAACATCGGAAAACTTGTTCTGAAAAAAGTTGAGAGTTTTCCATTGCTTTGAAAATATGGCATTATGAAGTTCATTTAACGCTCGAACGATTGATATATTGGAACAAATATTTTTGTCATAATTTTCCCATGTAAGGAACATTTTAAAGTGATGAAAAAAGATCTTCAAGTTACATTTTGTGAAATTTTTCAAACAAAGTTCAATTACTCAAATAATTATTTTGTTAAAAATTTTTAAACTACAAGCATTGTTATTTTCCTCATTTTGGCACATTTTTCTAGAACATTTGATCTTTGTAAGACATTCCAGTTTCAAGATATAGCTAAGGAATCAAGTATCCCCAGGGATCAAGTATCCTCATTCTCCTATCGATAAAAAATTCAATGCCATATGTCAAAAGTGATCTATCCTCAAACTGCACTGATAAGATATGCCAGATGAAATTGCTTATCTGGCATATTTATCAGTGCAGTTTGAGGGTCTATCGGCAGTATATGCATAGGGTAAATGATCTTGAGCGGAACTAATTGGCTCAATTCGACGCAACTCTTAACAGTTGATCAAGCGGTATGGCTATGGGTTATTTCCGAACAAATTTTTTTTCAGTTCATCGGATAGATCTTGGTTTCTGCTTTCTAATGATGATTTTTAGAATATATTAGAGTAAATCCTAATAACTTTAGAGCTGTTTTACTGAAGTAAGAATTCTGATCTTGAGCGGAACCACGCTGATCTTGAGCGGAACTAAAATATGATCTTAAGCGCAACCATTTTCTGCTGTCGACATCTTTAATAGCTCTTCTCATTCCTAATCCTTGCGTAACTGTGAAAACTTTAATTAAATTTTATCTTTGAAGATTTTAAGTTCAAAAATTAATGTTTTTACGTTAAAAAAAGAAACTTAGCGTTCAAAAGTTGTTCTCAAAATAGCCGTTCAAATTTATTTCTTGCTTAGAAAAGTTCAATTTTCACTTTGATTCACTTTATCCTATTTTGAAAGAATCGAATCTCTAAACTCAAATTTTTGGGTTTTTTTTATCTCAAAAATTAAATTCGTTAGTATATTTGATTTATTATTTGAATGTGCGTGTTTAGGGTCATATTGCCCCGAACAAATTTTGAAGGTAACGACTAAGTCAGTAATACAAAAGTTGTTTTTTTTGCAAAAAAAAAAACTGTACATTGCTCTAAATCAATGTTTTTGAGAAAAAAAATCTGTATTTTCAGGATTTCTTATTCCCTTTATTCCTTTAATTTCATTGAAAATTCATGATAAATAAGGTCATTTTTATATTTTAGTTGGGAAAAAGCAGTTCACGTTGAAAATCTTTTCATACTTCTCTAATTCAAAGTAAGAAATCTAAATTTTATAGTGACCAAAAAAATTATTATCATGAAAATCCATTCGAAATTCGAAAATTCTGTGAAGTCTGAAAATCCATTCGAAATTCGAAAATTCTGTGAAGTCTGAAAATATTTCAAAAATTTGTGTTCTGTGACACAGATGCTGTGATTTGCTCTAAGCAACTCATTCATAGAATAAAGTTTATAATAAATTCTAGTTTTTAATTAATCACGATAAAATTTATTTAAATCAAAAATCTATGGAAACATTAACTATTTAGCTCAATTGATAAAACAATTATTTCTCAAACCGATTTCGAGTTCGAGCTCAAGTGTCAAATCAAACACAAGGGAATTGGATAGGTTTTCAATACCAGGCCACCAATTGAATCGTATTATTAAATAGCTAACCCGGTGTGTTTTGCTACACTTTGTAAAACTGAAGGAACGTGTGTAGAAAACAATTTGAATTTTTGTTTATTAGGTAGTATATCGTTTTCAATTAGAATTTGAACATCTAAAACAACCTCTTTAAATGAAAGCTACTTCTTAAAGTACGAATAGATTGATTCTTATTCTGAAGTAATGACTTAACTTTATTAGCTTCATTAATTCTCGAATTATGCCAAATCATATGTATGAAAGTCTTCCTCCTCCTTCCCGTCGTTCCTCTGAAAGAAAGAATCAAAAACACATTTCTTGTACCTCCAAAAATTAAACTTTTTGTGTGCTGTGACACAAATTAATTAATTTTTGTTCTATTCGAACTTAATTTTACATCTTTTCTTTTCCTAAAATAATAGGAGATATACAATGGTGCTGCATACATTCAGGGGTAAAACCACGTGTGAGACATTAAGTATAAGGCAGCGCACCTAGCGGTTTATTTCGGAAGCTAGTAGTTCCGCTCAAGATCAAGGATGGTTCCACTAAAGATCATATTTTACTTTTAAAAACTACGCGATTAATTGATATTTTAATGAGAAACATGTTACAAAAACCCGAATAATGCTTTTTTATGAGTTTTTCTACCATTTTAGTCATTAAGAAAAAGTTTTTAACGGTCTAGGGTGACATAAATTGACGTTCAAAGTCAGCGTAGATTGATGAAAATTGCAGCAGAAATGCGTATGATTCTAAATCTTCAAATAACATTATTTAAGTCAATAAATTTTAGCAAAAACGTTAATGTTTGTAGGAAAAGATCTTGAAAAAGTGTTTTTTCAACATTTTGATAAGATTCATAAACAATCATTGCCTAGATCTTAGAAAAAGTAAATGGTTCCGCTCAAGATCAGATTTTGACTAGTTCCGCTCAAGATCATTTACCCTTTCACGAAATATGCGCATTCAGGAAAACTTCCCCTACTTAAAAACAAATGGTTGAATCAAAAATCTCAACATTTTTCATGACCATAATAAAACAGTTGTGAAACTAGCTGCATATGAAAATCTATAACAAAACTTTAGTAAAATGTTCAAATGCTAGTTGGCTTAATCTGTGTGTCTTGGGATAAGCTTGGTTATTCTCTGGAGCCACTAGTGGCAGCTTATTTTTATTCACTTCAGTGAAGTTAAAGAAATTGAATTGGATCGCCAAGGAATTAGTGTTGTATTTAGTTTATAGCATCTTAAAAAGCTCGGTGAGTAGTAAAAGTACGTTTACTACTTACTCACTGTGCCTACTACACATTGCCCACTGTGTACCACTTTTGTTTGAGAATATTGATACCAATTTTTATCATCAGTGCATGCTGACAAAATTTGGTATTTCTTTGTTGCTATAAAAGTCTAATGGGGATATTTTCTCAGTTATAAATCATCATAGATTTTTTTACATTTATTTTACAGGTGATTTTAATTGCATTTTATTATTTATGTGAAGGTTACTCTTCAGTTTAGCAATTGCAAAAGATAGAGTCGATTTTTTTTATTATGATGAACATTTTATGTCATGATAAATTTGATTTTTCAAATCTGCATATTCATCATACATGATAACACACTTTAAACAATACTTTTGCTTTTCCACCATTTCATTAATTGGGTCAGATAATTGAGATTCAAACAATCTTGTCTGTTAACCAAGCCAAATTACATGGTTCAATCAAAATAATTAGTCCTGTTTCCGTCACCTATTTGCTGTCAGCTACTAGCTGCAATCAATTCAGTCAACAAAATCAACCGGAGCAGAGAGTGAACCCAGCTCAGCCAAAAACCTCAAACCGCCTGTCAAAAGTTGACACTAATGGAATTAAATCACTGGACTGACTGCCGGCTGCATTGTTATGTTCACACTTCGGGTTCTCGGCGGTGAGAGCTCCAATTTTCTTATCACGATTTATCAAACACACACTCTACGCCCTGCAAACCCAATTGAAAATTTTTACACCAATCCCGAAACATATTGCGCTACAACATATCGCTGGAAGAACCACCACCCACACCCAACCACCCTCAAACCGCCTCAAGTCCAATCAGGCTGATTAATCTTGTGCTTTTCTAACCGGGCAGCCGAGATGAGGATGAGGATGAGGAGTTGGAGAAAGCAAAACTTAATCCGGAGCTAACTCAACAAAGAACCATGACCAATCTTTGCACATCGTTTTCCCAACCGCCAAGAAGTGGAACCAGAAAATTGTTTGCGAGATCAAAGTTTCTTTTCTGCCCATCCATTCATTCAGACCTACATGTTCGTTCATGGCGTGGGTGGCAGAATGAATGGCTTGGAGGATGGTTCTAGTTAGTTGGGTTAGATGAGTGCTCGTGAGTGAGTAAAGTGAGGACACCAGACAGGGAGAGCTGCTGGATTTTGTTTGACCAACCGCAAAGGACACACATCGAAACGATGCACAAAACCATTAATCTTGATCAGAAAAGTTTTTCCACTTACACTTGTGCAGTGTTTTCGGGAAACTGAAGAGAACCGAAAACTGAACTCTGTGAGCTCCATAAAAGGCTTGAGGGTAAGAAAAACAGTTTCGTGTATGTTGACGCTGTTTTTTTCTATGTTTCGATTTTACCATGTTCCGGCGACAGAAAGAGATGTGTCCATGAGTGCGTATGGAGTATGAGCGTTTTGGAAGTTGCGGAGATGACCGAACACTCAATGGTTGACTTGTTTTCTTCAAGCATGAATACATCATTCAAATGGATGAATAATGATGCCTATTTCAAACTAGTTGAGCCAAGTTCGTTTGGAACATTTGGAAAATTGAAAAGCCTTTCAATACAAGAAATCTTAGAATTTTATTTTGTTGAACAACGGTTCATAGATGAGCTTACAGTTTTCTAGACATTTTTGAGACAATTTATTTATTATTAAGTCAATCTTTGTAGACATCAATAATTGAAACTACTTAAAACTATATGTAACAATAACAATAAATACCATCAAGTCACCATTTATCAATTAAGCGGTTTTCAACTTGGAACATGTGTAATAAACAAATTTCGTGATAAATGTAAATGTTCGTCACACAAGGCTGTGCGATAGGGGTGGATTTTAGGGGTTCAACCCCCTTTCCCCCAAGTAGTTTTATCCAAGTAAAATTTTCAGTTCATGAAATGAAATGAAACCATAGTTACGTGAAATTACTTCATCTCAAAAGATTTTTAAAAATAACTGTTAAAAATGTTGGAAAATGGATTCGCTTCCAGCGGTATTTAGCACGCCTAAGTCACTCTAGACCTGAGACTTTTCATTCTATGACGCCATATAACATTCACGAATTGAAACTTATTTTTAATTGTCAATTTCTATTTACAATTGAATAAACACTAAAATCTTGACACACATAAACACTACCTCGTCTTCCAAATTGTTTTTTAAGAGAAGTGTATCAAAAAAAGGTTTTCCATTACTTTTTTACTTATCATAATAAGGCTGGAACAAATATCAATTTCTTCTTTTGTCACCCCCCCCCCCCCCTTCAAAATTTTCAAAACCCGAAGGGGGAAAAAATAAAGTTTGAAGTATTTAATGTAAATTTCGAAAAAATATTCAAGAAGCCAAAAGATTACAAGACGAAAAAAACAAATTTTGAAGATGGAAGTTATTCCACCTTTTGTATTCTTGATTTTATTGAATTTTTCGATAAAATATTACATGTTTTTTAGGTTTTGTGCAATGATATTCTATGCAACTGCATAAAAGCTTTCGTGCAATTTATTCCAATTTATTTGTTTTTCGCATTATTTTTTATTGTCCCCCCCCTCGCGATGTTCCAACTCCGAGTGACAAAAGAAGGATTTGAAATTTGTTCCGGCCTAATGATGATAGTAAATAAATGATTTTCATCATTGCTAATTAAAAGAATTAAAATAATCTAAAATAATTGATTTTAAACGATTTTTAAAAAAAGTTGTTACTAAATTGAAGTACAGATAGTTTCAAAAGCAAAAAAGAATTCGTTGTTTAGATAGGTATCAACGAATTTTTCAAATATTTTTTTTTATTTCCTTCAATAATTTCAGACATATTTATCCAATTTTTTTAAAACTGTAGGATTTAATTTTTTCAGATCATTCATCATAATCATCATCAAAGTTTTATTCTTTTATTGAATAAAGCATAATAAACAAATTTCAAATCAGTTTTTTTCATGTTGATGTTTTGATTGATTTCACTCAAAACTGATTCATTTTTGAATTTATAATCTTTATATCACCAAAAGGAGAGGTGATAGACACAATTTGAGAAAAATTCGAGTTAAGGGCGCCATAATCTACCATAGGCAACGAAATGCTGTCTCTTGAGTGATCAACTGAATTCCATAAAAAAGTATGTTCATTCTCGAACGTATTGGTCACCCTGAAATGATTAACGCCTGAATGTAGACTAGTCCATTTTATATATTTTCTTCGCTATAATGTTGCCAGTCCGTTAAGCTATTCATGTATTGTATGAAAAGTATTTCAAAAGTTAAGACGATTTTAAAGAAAAAAATCTATCTTAAATGTGAAATCTTATCGTTTTTATCTTTATATTATGTTCAAATTTATGACGAGTTTAGTTATTAAAATAGAATAGAAATTTAGAAGAATTAAAAGGTATTGAAAATATGCGAATAGAATTATATAAGAAGCATTTTCATCATTTGTCATCGAATTGTTCTTCATGGAACAAATTTCCATATTCATAATCTTGAGACGTTCTTACTTAAAGAACATAACTTTTACCGAGAAGGCCGATAAATTAAATTAACTTTTTATATTCATTTTCAAATAAATTTACCGAATTTTATTATGTTTTTTTTTTTTTAATTTTCAAATAAACATTCTGAACTTCATAGTCAAAACTATAAAAAATTGAGATATGTTTTAAAGTTTGCCATTGTGTTTCTACTCTGTGTTTACTGTTCTGAAAGCATTATCTTGTAAGCCTAAAAATCTCAATTTTTAATAAGTATAACTTAGTTTCTTGCTTTTGTCCTTTTCAGGACACAATATTTTAATTTTCGAATTCAAAATATTCATAAAAATAAAAATAAATAAATAAAAATTTTAAACTATAACTGAGCTAGAAAAATTTGAAACTTTTCAAGCAAGAACTAATTGAACTAAAATTGCACTTTAGAAGACAGACAAGACAGAAGGGTCTGTAAAATTTCATAGAATCATTTCTCGTACCCAAATGATTTCTCATGTCAAATTCGTTTCTACTTGCTCAATTTGTTTTCGAGTTATGCGAAAAATTGTAACGGAGCTACTCAAATACCCTACGAAGCGAAATTCGGTTCCATTTGCTGGATAAATTCTCGAGTAATGTAAAAAAATGTATGAGTGCACCCTCTCACCTTAAAATTTCTCCACAGGGAACGAAGGGTTCTCAAAATATCATAAAAACATTTCCCGTATTCAAATACTTTCTCATGCCAAATTTATATCCATATGATTTATAGGTTCTCCAATTATGCAGGATAATGTAAAGGTGCCCCCTTCCCCCTTTCTATCTCTCCACAAAAAGGAGAGAAGGGTATCAAATATTCATAGAAACCTTTCTCGTTCCCAAATACTCCTCCAAGCCAAATTTGGTTCTATTTGCTTGAATGGTTCTCAATTTATGCAATAAAAATGTGAAGAAGCCCCCCCTCCCTGCCTATATCCTACTGAAAAACGGGAGGGGTCAAAAATGACCATAGAAACATTTCTAGTGTTCCAATGCCCTGCCAAATTTGATTCCAATGTCTTGATTAATTCTCGAGTTATGTGAAAAATTGTAAGGTATCACCCCTCTCCCTTCCTATCATCCCACTGAAAGCAGGGAGGAGTACCTTATATTCATAGAAATATTCCTCGTATCCATATACTACCCCATGCCAAATTTGGTAGCATTTGCTTGATTGGTTCTCGAGTTATGCTAACAATTGTCTTTTGTTTGGGAGGCCCATTCTCCCCTTCGTGAGAGAGGGAGGAGTCTCAAACCATAATATGAACCTTTCCCTGCCTCCAATACCCCCATCTGCCAAGTTTCGACAGACAGACAGAAATCCAATTTTATATAGGTATATATAGATTCATCATAAATTTCAATCAATCAGGACCTTTTGTAGCTGATAAATGGAAGAATTTTATCTTTGACTTCGATCCCTGGCACTCTTTTTTTTTTTCTTTCATTCGAAGTTATTTCAATCATCATCTTTGTGTTTTGAATAAATTTAAAACGGATATTTTTTATCCTTATCAAAAATTGACATATCATCATGAAAATAATTTCAAATTCAAAAAGAAACAGAGAAAATTTAAATTCACTATTCAATTAAAATAAAGAATCTCAATGTAATTTTCTGGTGTTTTCAAAATGTTCCCTTTAAATTTCTAGTTCAGAATAAGAATTTTCTTTTTTAATAATTTGAAGCAAATGGTTTACTCATTTTGCGCATTTTTGTAACTGTTATTTTTTCTAGCTAAATTTAATTTCGAAAACCCCCTTCCCCCATGGACGAGAATGTAGTCACATAATGTGCTCTTCAGTTAATTTTTTGGACATTTTCATACTCATTCCCAGTTTACAATATTCATAAAAAAAAAGATTAAAACATTTTTACATTTCTGAATACGAACTCAGTTTTGTATGTCTTTAAATCATTCATTTTTATTTAATATTTTTCGGGGATTTAAAATTAATAAGTTTACAAATCAGAAAATTGTTTTTTTTAATATTTTTAAATTACATTAGATCTTAAATGTTCATCTGGTATTTTCTTGGTTGATTGTTTTTCTAATGCTGTACGGTCTATTTCCGTGTTATAAAAGTTTTCGTTTTTCGGAATAAACGAAGTGTAAAGAGGCTAGTTAAAAAAAAACTTTGAATTCTCAGATCATTTCTTCAACGCTCTGTTCAGCTGGTTTTTCATTTTAAGTGATTTAAAAGGCGTAGTTTTTTTAAATAACGAGTAAAAAAGGGAAAAATAATCTCAAAGTAGACGATGGTACAATTTCGCAAAATTGTAACTTCGTGGTTTTGTGTAATATTATTATTTATTGGTTTTTTTCTAATCAGATTACATTTTTTTCCTATAATTCAATAATCTCAATAATACATTTATCTGGGACGGAGTAAAAAACAAAAGAAGGAAAGGATGGAAATAAAGGGTGATACGGTCAAAGTTTGGTCAATATCAACTTGACGTATTTCTTTCAATTTTGCATTTAAAAAACCTGAACACCCCTCATTTTGAAGGTGTGTGTGTGTAAAATGTTGCTCCTATTTTGATTTTGGAATTCACTCTTCAGTTGTCAAAACGCCGTCCAAGGGAGAAGAGCAGCGTATCAAAATTTTGCTCGCGCATTGCGAAAATCCGAGCTACTCGCACGCAAAGCTGGCAAAATCGCTAAAAGTTGCCCAAACAACCGGTACAAATGTAATACAAGTGTTTGGAGAACATTTGCCGACAGCCAGGAATTTTGGATCGACAAAGAGAGTTGCCGGTAGTTTCAAACGAAATCCTAACCTCTCTCTCCGAGGTGCCGCAAATAAGCTGGGTGTATCGTTTCCATCGTGAATCGAGACTTACAAGAAGGTAGTGACTTCAAATAGCGATGATAAACAAAATAAAACGGCCAAAGCGCTGGCTGGCTGCGTGGTAATGGACGACGAAACCTACGTCAAAGCCGACTACAAGCAGCTTCCGGGACAGGAGTTTTATCCGGCAAAAGAGAGGGGAAATTTAGCAGATATTTTCAAGCACATGAAACTTTCAAAGCTCGTGAAGAAATATCTGGTTTCGCAAGCCATCTGCATCTGTGGCTTGAAAAGCAGCATTTTCATAGCTTCCGGGACTGTCAACCAAGAAATTTACGTGAAAGAATGTTTGAATAAACTTCTGCTGCCTTTCCTGCAGAAACACGGTTGTTCCGTACTGTTTTGGCCGGATTTGGCATCTTGCCATTACGGTAAAAAGGCCATGGAGTGGTACGCCGAAAACAACGTGCAGGTGGTTCCCAATGACAAGAACCCTCCCAACATGCCAGAGCTCCGCCCAATTGAGAAATACTGGGCTATTGTCAAGCGGAACCTAAAAAAGACCAAAAAAACTGCTAAGGACGTGCAGCAATTCGAGGCAAACTGGCTTTCTGCGGCAAAGAAGGTGGACAAGGTGGCCGTACAAAATTTAATGGCAGGGGTTAAGCGTAAGGCCCGGCAATTCGGAATTTTTGGCTTAATATCTTTAAAGATATGTAAAATTATAATTTTTTCTACATCTGTAAAATTTTGAAATCTGCAAAATCTAAAAAATCAAACTAAAACTCTCAAAAAGCTTGAAATTCGAAAAAAGAAATTTTCATCGTTTGATAGAAAAAAAATAACTCTTTTTTTTATAAAAAAAAGGAAGCAAATGGTGGCTTCAAAGAAAGGAAGAAATATGGATTTGCTTTCAATACAATGAAAAACCCTTCCAAAGGCGATAAAATTACTTTTCGTCATTAAGTCAGTCGCTCAGGATGGTGGCTTTTCTCAAGGAAAATAGCGGGGAAGTTTAACTGAGATTCATGACATCATGGTTGAGAACTCGAACTTTAACGAATATTGCTTCTTTTGAAATTTTGACAACTTTTTTTCAACGTCTTATTTCAAACGGAGCGTATAAGAAAATTTGGTTTGCGAGACAAATTTATATTATGGGAAAATTTGAATACGCGTTCAAAAAAAGGAATTTGAGTCAATAAATTTTGATAAAGATTCAAAATTAAACGCTTAAACAGAGTGATATCCAAAAAAATGTTTTTGTTACTGTAACTTATCACTGTGGTTGTGGTATAGTTCTAGAAGATTTTGAAGTGATTTCTTTTTTTCGGAAAATGGTTCAAATTTGTAATGAACAATTGAATGGCCTTGACAAATTTCTATTTTTGATAAAAAAAAACTTTTCTCTGTTTGGAAGAACAACGTTTTGCAAAAAAAATAAAATTAATCAAATAGCTGAAATATTCAATAAAGTTCATTAAAACGAAATAAGACTGAGTTATCATTTGTGACTAGTATTTTTCGTTTTGTTTTCAAAAATTGTGTTGAATTCTCCTGGAAACTATTCAGATAAAAAATATATGAATTCCTGTTTTTTTTTTACTTTTTCAGTTTTTTTGTCAATCATTTGTTTTTATAATAGAATAACGTTTGATTTTAATATTTTCGAACACTACTCATGTAGTTTTTGAATTTTTAAATATGTGATATTTTGAGTACGACTCGAGTTTGCGCACCTCTGCAGTAGGGTTTCATATGTTATTGAAAATTCGATATTGTGGACTAAATTCATATATACAAATGAAATTAAAAAAAAACTTCACCACAATTTTGGACCAGGGATAAGATTCATAGGTTTTATCCTTTGTTCAGAATCGAGATATTCACTCCAGAATCGTCTTAGTTGAGTTTTAAATTCCATTATCCTAATCCTGAGGATGTTTGCATATATGTTCAAAAAAGTAATTGATAAAATTTTGAACGAAATTCTTTTTTCAAATGATAATTTGAACCGAAAATCAAGAATCCTGAACAAAATACAGAATGTGAAATATGAAAACGGAAATATATGTAATTAGAACGGGAACCTCTGAAATGAGTTTAATCTAATTTTAAATTTAATATTCTAAAATGAATGGCTATGAACAAGTGAAAAAATGAAAAAAAATGAATTCTTAAAATGGAATGTGTTTTCGAGGTCTGATTGGCATCAGTTCTGAGTCAAGATTGTTACTCCTGAATGAATTTACTTAATCATTAAAACTTGATTAGGGATTCAAAATTTTGAGTGTATAACAGAACACCTGCATTGCTTTTTTGGTACCTTATGGGGAATTCTAATGCAACCCCGAGCAGACTTTTATGGCAAAATTATAGCAAATTTTGCTATCACGCCCTGAGAGTTGAATTTGCTATCATTATGCTTGACATAAGGTGGTACACAGCAAAAATGAGAGCACAAATTTTCATACTTGGTTAGCAAAGTGATGCCTAATTTTGCTAAAACTGAGACCCTAACTACAGCTCATTTTTCGAGAGCTTGGAGAGCACAATGTTGCCATATCAAGGCATCAACAGAATTCCATTGACAGCTAAATTTGACATCAATATGCTCTCGAAACATACGTTTTACTGTGTACCACCTTAATTCAAGCAAAATTAAAGCAAATTTAACGGTCAAAGGGTGATAGCAAAATTTACTGTAACATTGCCCTATATAGTTATATTTCTCAGAAACATTTCTTAAGGTCAAATAATATCAAAATTTATTCTTTTCGATATCAGCACTGAATGCAATTTCGCCTTTTCTTATGCAACTATCAGTTAAAGAGATATTCATATTCCATGGACGCGTGTACATTACAAAATATCAACTAACTGGTTGCAATGATAGGTACCCAAAAAACGCCTGAATGTATACTGTGCATTATTAAACTTAACGAATTTGTTGAAGTTAGTTGTCCTAAGCTTATAAAAAGAAAACTTGAAAGAAATAATTTGATTCCAACATTTTAATGAAATAGCACAAGAACAGCGAATAAAGGTTAAATTTAGTTCGAATATACAAGTTTAAGTTTATTTTTTAAGTCCAAATGTTGATGACAATCTACATATTATGTTTATCTACATATTCAATTTTCGATTCATGTACACGAAATATAAACATTTAATGTATTCAAAGATTCGAATGGAATGTTTTTTTTGCATGAACCAGAAAACTTAAAAAAGAAGCTAGTGTTCGATTTTTTAGAAGTGGGTTAACTGATAATTTCAACGCCTGTTATTCAATTTAAGGTCACACCGGTCAATTCCAGTCTGATCGAGAAGTTATGATTGGACATTACAATGTCAATAATCATTACATACGTGAAGGCGATTTTCTTTATGTTAAGTAATGTCCTACTATGTTTAACTCCAGGTAACAAAAATCGCCATCACTTATCGTATGTGGTGGCGATATTCATGATACATGGCCGTGTTCATATTACAGGAAAGTATGCGCCTTTATTATGTAACGAATGAAAAAGCCAAGAAAATTGTATCATGATGCTTTCAAAACTGTATCAAAATGGTTGGCTAAACAAAGTATCATTAAGCGTTTAAAGATATAAAATATGGGCATAACTGTGGAGTCTTCGTACTAAAATTAAGAGTCAAATTTATTATCTGTTAGAAAGCCTGAGTGGGCTTCTATTTCAATTTTTAGCGAACAATTATTTTGGATTTTCATTGTAAATGTATAGTACTGCAAATTTATTTTGTTGACGATAAATTACAAAAATAAATCAATTCTGAACACCATTCTAGATTATCAATTATAGCATAAATGAAGGCGATTTCCACATTACTATTTTGTAGTTAGTTCATCTTATATGTATTGTTAATACCGCCTTCCTTCTACAACAATAAGTGGTGACGATATTCGTAATATATTGCTATGTTTGTTATAACGCCTTTACGTATGCAATAACATATGACAGGGTATTTCAAAACACATTGGAGTATGTACATATCGCACATTGTAAACGCTCTAATGAATGCTATCTGTTATTTCTAGCATTAAAATATTTGGGGGTCCAAATTATCAGATATCGATTAACAAATGCGTGTTCACTGTTTGACGTAAACTTTATTAATACTCGTTTCTATGTACAACTATTGGCTATTTATACTGTGTGGTGTGTATGTGTGTGTGAGAGATTGGATGTGTCGTGTTTGCTATTGTACATGCAAGCTGTTGTATGTTATTGCTATTGTTGATCGCTATTGTCTGCTTTCGCTGTCGACTGTCGTCTGCTGTTGTTGTTGTTGGTGGCCGGCTATTGTCTGTCGCCGGTAATTGCTGCTACCTGCTATTGCGTGTCGCTGATTGGCTGACGCAATTGTCGTTTCGCTGATTGGTTGGCGCAAGCGTCGTGCGTTCTGGATGTGGAATGTTCTCGATAGTTCGATGCGATGACGCAAGAAGGGATCGGCGGTAAAGTACGCCACAAATATAATGTATTCTTTCTTTTGTAAGAACGTTTCTTAGTGCTGTTTATTTTTTGTTATCTTGCATAACTTAAAATAAAATGTATTACATTGCAATTTAGTCATTTCTAATAAAAAAGTGAATGGAAAGTTCATTCAGTGCAAACAGGCGTGGTTCAAATTAAATGGTAAAACTTATCTATGTTTATATATCCTGATTTAGTAATAAGTATTCGATAGTTAGCTGAGCTGATTTGGAGAATAAATATGGTTAAACCTAGTGCAATTTAACTGTAGGCAGCTGAACTGATTGCACGGTAATTTAGCGCAGCATTCTTGACAAGCAAATAAAATCATTTTTTTTTTATTATAGTTTAACATGTTTTTGTCGTTCACGACTTGATGAATGAATAAGTTTTTCGAAAACTTCCAGAATTAATGGTTTTTTTAGGAATAGTTAAAAAGGCAGTTTTTTTAGGTTAAGTAGACAACAGATGGAGAAACTTAAAATTTCAGTTGCGTTAACGTCGAATGATTAGTTTTGTCAAGACAATTAATACTCAAACATTTTAACAGTGAAAAAACTTACGCATACAGTTACATCGTCCTCTTTCCTTTTGTCGTGCAGTCATCCGTCTATGGCTGCTGTTCGTTTTGGCGATGCTTGCTAATTTCTCAATTATCTTCATGTTTAGATCAAGATCCTTGGCTACCAGAAATCAATTTAGACGCCTGACCGGAAACAAACAAAACTATCAGAAGATCAGAGTTGAACTGTTGTCTAGCATCTTCCAACGGTTCGCATTTGATGCACTGTCTAGGCTGCAACGTTCTTTTCGTCGGCATCTAACACAGGAACAGCGGGCGGAACTTTCCATATTTTACTGACGTAACGTAGGAGCATCAACCGTGATGACATTCTTATTCCGGGTTTTAATGACCGGAACTTACAGTGTGAACCTTGGCCATGGGTTTGCAAAAATTGGACACTGGAATCTGTCCCTGTATAAGGGGAACGTCGTCCCAACTCGCACTTTTTGCTACGAATAGCAGCCTTTTCGCTGATCATCTATCACAGACGGGAGACGGTTTTACTAACAATGTTTAACAAGTATATGCGATACTTACCTTCAGGGTTACTACTTCCTAGCACAACCGGGGATCAGATTACGGGTTGACTGTAAATTCCGAATGCAAATCACCAGCGAAAAAAACTCAAACACAAAAATTACGTGAGCGCATTTGTTTTTGTTTTTGAACAATACACGCTCATTTTCATTCACTCTCTATCGTAAAAAAAGTATTTTTTGTGAATTTCGTTTTTTTAAGAACAAGAATTTTTAGAAAAATGTTTAATCCTATTGAAGCTTAAATAAACAATTTGCTCATGTACTAAATTTGATATAAATTTGCAAAATCGTAATGAAATGAAAAAAAAAATCCACGGGCGGGTTTTGCATGAGGTGCGCTTATTTCGGACACGCAGTGAAAAAGTTTTTCAGGACAAAGGAATTTTTATTTTTGATAATGTAATATGTAACTTTGAAGCTACCGTAATTTCGAATAATAAACTTAAACTTGAACTTGATTCTGGGACAAATAAAATTCCTTTACTTCTAATCCGTTTTCCTTAACTTCAAAGAATTTCCACCTTTGAAATTAAAACATATTTTTTTAGTTCAAAGAATAAATCATTTGTTTCAAAAAATATTATTTGAAAACAAACTTATAACACATTGTTTAAAAAAAAAAAGAAATTTGTTTCTAATGAATATTTTTTAAATCAAAATCTTTTCGATTTTGGTTCGAATTTAAAGTTTTCTCTGAGGAATTTTTCGAATTTGCATAAAATCAAATATAATAATAGTAGGAATATTCCTCACTCCCCAGAAACTTGAAGGACACATGAAACGCGCCTCCATGTGAGGAAAGTTCTTACGAACATGAATAAATGCGATCGAGAAGACCTAAGTTGCCTTAGACTAAATTTCGAAAGCTTCTGGCGAAAACTGTTAAGCTCATTATCACCAAAACTTTGAGTCCCGATCTGACAATTATACTAAATACAACACAAGTATATCTTCTATTTTTTTTTTTCATAATATCATTCATGATAAGTAAATTGACTTCGTTAATAAATTTTATACATAACATATGATTTTGATTTATCGGTTCAACATGTGTTGGAGTTTTCAAAAAATCAGAGCTAATTCTACACGAAGATTTTTTTCCTTTACTAATTTATTCATTTTTAGAGAAATGCTGATTTCCATTTACCAAACGTGCTCCAGATAATAATAATAATAATGACGATGTGGTCATCAATAAATCTCAAATCATATTGTAGAGTAGATTTTAAGATCAATTTACTTAGTAAATTGTTGCCTTCTTATGATTTCTTTTATGAAATATTCAGAATTATCCAAACAGTGAAATTTCCATCAATGATCGTTCCAATTCAAATGACATTAGAATCTCAAATTGTGAATTTATTAGCATACTCCGTCAGTCGGGACCTTTTTTCCATTCGTCAGAAAACAACACAAATTGAGAACCATAGCAACATACTTTGATACACGAAGAAAAGTTGGAGTAGGCTGAAATTCCTATGTTGAAAATAAAACATAAACAAAATTTTCTGCGTGGTCATAGAAATGCAAGTTCAAACACGAACTTTTGTAGTTAAGACGCGAACCCACGGTTGATGGAAATAATGCTCAGAGTTTCCTCAGTACCTCAATGCTTGAAATTTCCATCTAGTAAGAACTTTCTCCAGGAGGTGGTGCTGATATACATGTCCTTGCTGAAGTTTATGAAGCATGCTGAGAGTTACCAATGTTGATTATAATATGTTTGATAAAATTGAGTATGCAACTCGTTGCAAAACTCGATTTTCTCCAGCATTTGACGCATTAATCCAATTCGCCAAGCCTCGATGAATACGTCAAGTGCTGAAAAAACTTTTTACCACTTGTACCATAAATAACTATTCCATTAGCAACTTAAAATTCAACATTTTGGCAACTACTTAATTTGAGAAAGGCTGGGGCAACATGGTTGCATGGGCCACTAATAAACTACCAGTTTGAGCCACAGCACCCAATTTTGAGTTTGTAATCGGAAGCGTGTAACTGATTAGTTTTCAAACAGGATGGATCGGAGACAGCGTTCATATACCTAACCATATTTATTAACTCCATGATGTTTTTTTTAAATCAATAAGTTATGTTACATTTTGATTTCAGATTTGTGTTTTTTTAAACTAAGGATACCCAAACAATGCCTGATTTTACAATTGGTTTAGTTTAACAGCAAATGATGCTATTATTTTTGTCTCAAGTTTTAATTTCATAAAAAAACTGGTTACCTTAATGATGGCTAATTTTGCTATCGTTGTAAATTCTACAGTAAATTTTGCTTCCATTTTGCTGTTGATGCCTAAAATTGGTCTCAGTATGCTGTTAATAAAACGTTTTTGAAACCTTAGTTATGCCTTAATTTGCTCTCAGTAAAAATTCAACACCAAAAAATGCTATCGGTTTGCTGTTGACACCTTTTTCAGGTCGCAAGATGCTATCAATTTGGGCATCAAAGTCTGCTCGGGACAGCAATCGTAATCTATTACAGGTTAAAAATATAAAAATATGAACTAACGAAAACTTCATCTTTACACACTTAATAAATTGCAATTTTCTTCATTATCATTAACACGTTAATATTCCGCTTCCACCAGTCACTTATCACTCGACCAAACTAAGGACGTAACAGATGTGCAAATAAAGAGAAGTCTTTTTCGGGCAACTGTTTCATATTTCCATCATGAAGGCATATTTCTCTGGTTTCTGACCAAAACATGCCCCAAGAAGCTCTTTTTCCCTTCTAAGTTAAAGTGCGTACTCCAATAGCATCACATTCCTACCATTGCGAAAGCTGATGCCGATGATAACTGTCTTCTTGAGTGGCTTATTGTTCAACACTAGCCATCAGAATGTTGCACTCAGAAAAATTACATATCAATTTTTGTTTTTTAAACCAAAGAATTTATACGATCCCCATTAAACTTGCTGAAATATGATACAACCAAAGATGTTTTCTCTATTATACACTTTATTTCTGAGGAGTGGATTTCCATTTTCAGTTGATACGATAGAGAAAAACGTGTGTTTTTTCTTCGTGTATCCCTCCTAAGACATCCGGTCCAGCCGGAATGGTGAGAAAGCATCGTTTAATTAGCACCTACTACAGAAACTCGCGTCAGAAGCAATCCTGCCGGTCTTCTTCATGTATCGCTCATATTTGGCACAGATGGTGTTCCTCCATCTCTGGGGCGGCAAGTCCGGAGATAAGTTCTTAGTTATTGGGGGGGGCTTAACGGTTGTTGGCGAAGCCAGCCTTCAGAAGGACTTTCACCGGCTCCCAGAAGGATTTTCCACAATCATTCAGCTCATAATTGGGACATGTGTCTGTGTGTGTGTGCATGTGATTATGTATGTGCCCTCGCGGGCTAAAAGCCCAGTGGTCATTCGAGGAACAGACTTTGTATGTATACGTGTGTGTGTGAGTTGATTCAATGGTGTAGTCATTATCGGGGCTGGAATAATAATTATCATGTCGATTGATTTGACAGCTGTAAATTAGTTCTAGGGTCAACACCTCGAGGAGGTTCAGTTTGATGAGGTATTAATGTTGGTTTATTTATTCTTTTCCGTTCTATTCACAGGTAAGCCGCGGCTAATTGGAATCTATCGACACTGCAGTGCCCGGGCAAGGATTTGGGTCAAGGTATTCATTGAGTCTTACAGTTAAACTGCGAGGGAAGAATTAACATGTTATGTACCGGAAGATAAGCGGATTTCATAGCCAGTTCTTTAACTTTTAACTAAATTTTATTGAAAACTGGTCATTTAGATATGTTTAAATTCTCCCGGGAGTGTGGTGGGCTACTAATAATAATATTAAAAAAAAGTTGTTGGAAAAAAATTAAAAACTCAGAAACGAATAGTAAACACAATAACATATGTACATTATCGCCAAATGTCGGCGTTTCATGACACTGTGAAATTTTATACAGAAAAAATGCAGACCCAAACAATGAATTGAAATCCTAACGTGATAAGGGTGTGACTTCTTCGATTTTTGGATTATCGAGACCATTTAAGACTCATAATTGGGCTTCACTGTTTTATTAAAAACATTTAACTCAAATTACCAGCTAAGAAAACTTATAACTGTCTGTGGATCATATTCATGCTTATACTAAACATGCTTTTGGTTTTTAATTTTCAATAAGAAAAAATTTCATTTTTGATTCAAACAACCTCTCGAGAGGACCATATTCAGCAAATCATAGGCACTATTTCAAACTACAAGTCTGAAATTTCCAGTAGCATTTTATAACCACTTCAGCTAAACAAATTTTATCATTTGAAAAAATAGAAAATGATAAAAATATGCGACGTAGATTGAAAATCCATAGCATATAGTGAGCAGCCTTTTACTATTTTTCTCTTAAGCAAAACTTAATAAAGCGAAACAAAATGTTTTGAATTTAAATTTAGACTCTAGCTTTACGTTTCTATTGATGACAATATAGCTTGAAAATGTAATTAAAAATTTATGCTGGTTTTTTGGCTTAGGACTGATTTTGGGAAATATGATGACCACAATTTTTAATTCAAGTTCAACTTTACGGACACTAAACGAACAGAATCATAATTAAGGCCTTCAGTCCAAAGGGTTATAAATAAAAAAAATGGTAGAATTTTTGTTAAGGATGCCTATCGATTCTTCATATTTCAAACTATATGTGATGATTTTTTTTCAGATTTTTAGAATTTTGTTTACGTACGTTTGAAAGCAAAATACAAATTTTTGAAATTATATAGGAAAATGGTCAAATACAACAACTTAAAAGCGTGTTTTCTTGAAATAAGCTGTTATGCACGTATACCTCTTGGTGAATCGATAACTCAAGTCAATAATTAATTTCTGATATAAGATTTTATATTGATTTAAAATTTCGATTAAGGGTTCACGAGATACAGATTTGGAAATCAGAATTGATGACAGAAATAGAAAGGCTTAGCTGAAATACACAGGACAATAAAATACGAGAGATTTCGAGATTTTGGAAGCATAACCCAAAAAGTTGAAATTTTTTAATTGAACATTATTCAAAAAAATTAAACACAACAACTACAGTAACTCAAAAATACAAAATTTGGAGGTTTGTTCCTGTTGTTTATGAGTTAAAGAATGCAGTATTTAAGTTTTTCCTGGCTTAGATTTCTTCGCGGATTTAATGTTTAAAGATAATGATGATTTTGAGAATGTTTTTCATTATATGGTTAGACCGGAACAAATAACAAATATTAGTTTCTCATTTCCCCTGCCCTACCCCTTCGAATTTTCCAGAATCCTCGAAGGGGGGAAGAACTATATTTAATTGAAAAAATTGATAAATTATTGTACATAAATGTATTGCATACAAGCTTCCGTTCAACTTGTTCTATTTGATTGAAAATTTGGATTATTTTTAATTATCCCCTCCTCTCGTGAAGCGTCAACTCCAAGATACAAAAAAATCAATTGATTTCAGATTTTTCCGGCTTTATTGGATTAAATAAACACCATTTAGTTTCTGAATTTATGATCACAGACAAGTAACAGAATGTTGTTATATTGAATTAAAAACTATATTTACATAGAGCATGAAGTAATGAATGCTACACTGTTCGTTTCATGACCTGAATTGTGTTTTAGTACCGTACTGCTGATTTTTTTTAAATAATGAATCAAGTTCCTATAAAAATTTATCAAAAATAAACTTCGAAGTTCTGTCTTTTCAATTTCAATTTTTTTTTTTTGTGCCAATCAAATTTCCAAAAGGTGAAAAGATTTCTAAAAACAGATGTTAAAGTTTGATTATTTTGTTGAAAGTTTTTTAACTTATATTAATTTTATTAGTTCTTCTGTTTTTCGTAAATTGTAGGACGAATGTTTGCGTCTCTACTGAAATTTTTCGAAACGTTTATACTGCCATTTCAAGTTTTCAAAAACAAGCTCAATATAAAATATCAAACCGTGAGTAAAGAAACAAGAATTCTTTGTCCAAACGAGATTTTCAAACATCCTAACGGCTTATGCAACTCTAACTAAGCTTCGCCTTGTCAAATGATAAAATTGTACTTAGTTTCTTGAGACTGAATTTTTTGCATTGAAATATTTTGAACCGTTAGCGCAATGAATTCAAAGTTAATACTCTTTAAAAAATTTCAATTTACAAATCTCTTTTTTTTATTCATTTGTACAAAATGGATGGACTCGGTCAATCACGGAGTAGCAACCATTGGCAATGTAGAACTCATTCCACTGAGCCTCGTCTGGGATCACGAAATTCGAAATTATTCAATTAATATGAATAAGGCTGGAACAAATATAATTTTCTTCTTTTGTCAACCCCCCGCCCCTTCTACAAAATTTCGTAAAAAATCTGAAGGGGAGAGTAAATAATGTTTGAGATATTTTATGGGAATTTTGAAAAAATATTCAAATATCTGAAAGAATACAAGACCAAGAAACAAATTGTGGAAGATGGAAGTTATTTTACCACTAGCATTTTTTTTTATTGATTTTTTTTTGTTAAAAAAATTACTCAATATATTGGTTTTGTGCAATGATATAGTATGCAGTTTTGTTGCATGCAAGCTTTCGTGCAATTTTTCCATTTTTATGTATTTCGCATTATTTTTTATTATTCCTCCTCTTGCGATGTTCCAACTACGAGTGACAAAAGAAGTACAGACCCCGTTCGTTTTTGGCAACATTCGATTTTGGCAACATCCGATTTTGGCACATGTGCCAAAATCGACGGTTTTTAGAACCAACATTACCTTTTAGTTTTCGTTATAACAGGACCAATTTAATTTAGACAAACACCAGAAATATGTTTTTATGGTCTGAAATGGTAATTAAATACAAAAATAAAAACAAAAGTTTAAAAAAAATGTAAAGTATTCAAAAATGACAAAAAGATGAAAAATTCAAAAAGTTTAAAAACAAATTCAAGCAAAAGACTGAAAATGGCAAAAAAAAAAACTAAAAAATGGTGACGAACGACAAAAACATCAAATATGACAGACGAAAATAAACATTATAAACAAAACAAGAAAAGTGGAAAATGCTTCAAAAACATGATGAAAAAAATAAAAAAAATGACTACTAATGGTCGAAAATTGACCATAAACAACGTGTTTGATAAAAATAACAGTTGTTTTGTAAAAATAACTGAAAAAAAGTTGGGAAAAAATCGTTCGATTTTGGCAACATTCGATTTTGGCAACACAAAATGTACGGGCGTGTTGCCAAAATCGAACGGGGTCTGTATTTGAAATTTGTTCCGGCCTGATGTACCTAATCTAACAATTAAACCAAAATATGTTAAATTGTTGTATAACTATCTTGTATGACAACTTATGGTAAATAGTTTCGAGTTCAATGATTTAGGGTGGATGTGAGAAGTCAATTAAGCTAAGCTAAATCTCTTTTTTTATGCATTATAATGCCCCCCTCCCTCCCTACAAGAAAAAATCTGATTTGAATATAGTCAAAGTTATCGTTAAAGTTTAGATATTATCAATCGGGGATGTTTAAGTTCATTAAGATATTGTAAAAAATAAATACTGATTAAGAAAATCAGATTCAAACATATTCTCTATTATCAAGAGCTGAAAAAAATATTAGAGGTTTTAATAAATTGAATTAAATTCATAAAACATTGTTCAAACTGAACAATGAAAAACTATCATGTCCACTTAATTCCCTTCTATCTGAATATACAATATAATCTCTCTCACTTTTGATTCGCGTTCTTTCTTGGATCAGGGCTATTTTTACAAATTCCGTGAATTTAAATATAAATACATGAATTTAACGGAAACATAACAATGAATATTAAATTCGGAAACCCTAAACCGTAGAACAGTAATGATGAATAATTAAAAAACTTAAAAGTCTTTATTTGAGCAGTAAAACATTTTTTAAAAGTTTGATTCAAATAATTTATTGTTTTTTTTTTCAATTTTTGCAATTTTCTAGTTTACTGCTACCCAAATCAAAAATTTCTGCACTGCTTTCTTGTTATCGTGGATTCAGCAGTCCTTCTCCATCAAGTTCAACGTCTATGGAAAAGGAAATAAAATTTGAATAAAAAACACGCATTTGGGGCTCCTCCCTTCTCTTACATATACTTTTTCCGAGTCATCGACATTGGATAAAATTATATTCAACAGTTTAAATTAAAGATAAATTAAACCAAATTCAAAAACAAATTCAATAATTAAAAATAATTATAATAATTTTTTCTTGTGTCACATACTTGCGTAGAAACATGTTTTGCATAAGTTCAGAACAAAGTATGTCTACTTACTTGTTTGTGGTTTTATTCAAATGGTAACACTGAAAAATGCCGTTTCCAGCAAAAAAGTGAAAATGACCCAAAAGCCACATGGGACACTCTTGCGTAGAATGGCAGTATAGTGTAAGTAAAATTCGTATGAGAATTGAGATAAACCACATATTTTAACTTTCTTCCTGGATTAAGTAAAACTGCAACTTGCCGGATATTACGGTTGTTTGCTTGGGAAAAAATAGAAAGGTTATAGGTATTAATTGGTCTGGTGGCGTCTAAAATGTGATGGCATTTTCGGACAAAGATCGTTGCCATACAAGTTTCAATAATAAAAATTAACTCTTAAAACTTAATTTAAGCTGTTGAACTAAAAATTCAAGTTTTTCATTTTTAAAGTCATATGCCGTGGGATCTCATAGGAAATAATAAATAAATCTTTTTCTTAAACTTAAAAAGTTGAAAAGGTTGAAAAGGATTGGAATTCCATCTTGATGTTTTTTGAAGTTTTCTATCATAAATAACTCATCTTATCGATTTTGTGCAATTTATAGTGTATACAGTGTTGCAGACAATTTTTTGCTCAAGCTTTTAAAAACTGATTGAAATTTCAAATATTTTTTTCACTATCCCCTCTTCGCCATGTCTCAACTCCAACGGGAAAAATAAGGATTTTAATATGTTCTGGCCTTATCATCTGATATAAACCCTTTATGATTTTTTTTTATATCAAACAACAATTATAACGTAAGTGAAATAATATCATTTAAATTTGAAAAACTCAACTTAACAGGTTTGAAATCATTATTTTGAGTCTTATGAAAGTTATGGCCCATCAAAGTTGAAAAATAAACTTTGAGATTGTTGAATTATTTCGATACGATTTTGCCTATTTCTTCCAACCATTGTTCATTATGTGCAAATGATGTTTATTATTGGTTCAGATCAAACCATTTGTATGAATTTCTAAATTTAAAGAAATTTCAACGATTTTCCAAAAACTATTTTTATAGAAAAAAAATAAAAATTTGATGTTTGCATTTTTTTTTGCGTATATACATTAAAACTTCATGATAAAAATACTTTGGCCAAATTCTTTGAACCTTAAGGCTGGTTTTTTCTGTGAATAACTCGAAAATTTTCATGCGTTTCCGAAATGATGAAATATTTCATGAATAAATTGAAGTTTTTGAATGGTTGTTCTCAGTTTTGTCAATTGTAACAAATACAAATTTAAGCAAAAAACGATATTTGATAAAACATTTGATCATCAATATAATGATTTTTTTTATATAATACTGAAACTAGTCATGCTATCAGTTTTTCCACAATAGATTTATCATTGTAACTGGAAATGCATGTAATTGGAATGGAAAATTTTTTAATTCATAATTTCTTGAAATAAGAATAACTATATCTTAGTGTAAAAGGTTTTGGGCAACTATTCCAATTTCCAGCTTCGGACAGTGAAATCTTACACTTTTATAGTTTAAATGTGAGTTTCTAATCTATTTGAATTCGTATCAATCCAACTTTATCAACATTACTTCAGCAAAATTAGTTGAGGCACGGTGAGCCAAAGAGAACTTCTAGTGCATTTAAGATGATTTTCAGAATACATTTTTTAAAGTTGTTGGGTTCGGCCATGTTCTATAAATTTTTGAAAAAATTTCAATTTCTATGAAAGATAAAAGTATGTTTGTAGGTATGTTTGTCTCTAAAAATATTGATAAGTTCCAAATATAGTTTGAAAAATGAAGAATCGTTCGGTGAAATTAAATCAATATCGTTCATTTTTCCCCTTACACCCCCTTGGCTCTGAGAGCCTCAGTATTTGCTGCTAGCCTCAACAATCATAACCAAAATTTTCAATATGAAATGTTTGATAGCAGACTTTTGGACTATTTCGTTTTTAGTAATAATTTTGGAGCTTCGGTTTTTTAGTTGGAAGATTAATCAAATTGAAGTTAATTTGGACCCGTTAGCAGTATAAACTCACAGTTTAGCAGTTCAAAATTCACTATTGAACATTATAAGATTTTACATTCAGAAATAAGAAATTTGAATTTCTTTTTAACAGACATTTAAAATACAGCTTGGAAATCAAATAACTTGACCTGATAAAATTGATTCTTAATTTCAAAATCTACAATACTGATATAATATTACATATCATATTTTCTCTGTAACAGAAATATGCTTAAAAATAAAACACTTTTTGATATAAAAGTAATTTGAAAACAAGCGTGAATCTACTTTGTTGAGATTTGGAGCTTTGAATTTACGAAATCAAAACATTTAAGTTGAGTTCAATTTTTGAGTTTTGAATTGACGAAATTAGCCCTAATCCACTATTGAGTGTCAATATGACTCTGTTGGAAGTTTGGAAACTTGTAAATTTATTCGAACGCATTCAAATAAGAAAATTTCTTCAGGGATCCTCAATGAATTTCTGAAGTTTTGAACTTTGCAGCATTTATTTTTTTTTAAAAGGACGCACCCTGAAAACCCAGGAAAAAAAACTTCCTCATCAGACCTTGAGTATCAATTTGACACTCCTCGCTTAAATCCGCTTTATCACTCTTGTTTAACATCCGATTTTTACCAAATTTATAGTTTTGGAAACGTGGTAGTTCAATTATGTTTTTCAGATATTAATCACCTAGAACACTTCAGTTTTCCGTTATTCAAAGTCTCAGAAAAAAAACTGAAAAAACATGCTTCGAAAAAAAACTGTAGATCTCCTACAGAATGATCGAAAAATTTTATTCAGTGTGCAAGAGAGCTTAAGTAAGAAGCAATATGTTGCACATAAGAATACATTTTTTGAAATTATTTTAAAATAATTAGGGGAGAATGAGGATACTTGATCCCTGGTGATACTTGATTTCTTAGCTATATCTTGAAACTGGAATGTCTTACAAAGATCAAATGTTCTAGAAAAATGTGCCAAAATGAGCAAAATAACAATGCTTGTAGTTTAAAATTTTTTAACAAAATAATTGATTGAGTAATTGAACTTTGTTTGAAAAATTTCACAAAATGTAACTTGAAGATTTTTTTTCATCACTTTAAAATGTTCCTTACATGGGAAAATTATGAAAAAAATATTTGTTCCAATGTATCAATCGTTCGAGCGTAAAATGAACTTCATAATGCCATATTTTCAAAATTATGGAAAACTCTCATCTTTTTTCAGAAAAAGTTTTCTAAAATGTTGATTATGGGTACAATTGATCCCCCTTCCAAACGGCATATTCTTCTTCTGAATTGATCGTTATGATTGCTGATTACGAAATTACTTATAGTTAACCAAAAACTAATATTTATCAAACAATTGTCTGAAGAAAAGAGCGAAAATAATTAATTTTTTCTTAATTGAAAAAAAAGCGCCTTTAAGTATGCAATGTTATTAACGTTGAGACAAAGTTATAGAATTTTCTTCTTATGTCTGCTATAAATTGTGAAATGAGAACAAACATGACCAAAATAGTCAATTAACATTCTATCTTGGTGTTTTGTTTGATTTTTATACAAGGATTAGGGCTTCCTGAATAAAAGATCAAGTCTCCTAAAAAGGGGATCAAGTCTCCCCTAACTTCGGAAAAATCGCAATTTTTTTACTCCCACGAAAATGCTTCTAGTTCATCAACGAGTATAAGTATTGTTCTAATTTTTTGAGCATATAAACATGAAGTTACAAGCGGTCAGAAAATGTCAAAGACGGCGAGTTGCTAAATTTTTCCAATAATATATGGTGAAAATAAGAAAAGGGGATCAAGGATACACAATTTGCAATTTTATAAATTGGTTGGGAAGCAAGAAAGAAATATTAGTTTTAGTCAGGAGTGTCAAATTGACACTCCAGGGACTGTAACGGTTTAAATTTTTTGAGACGAATGAGTGTTTATACATGCTTAGTATAGTTGAAATTGATCATCTCATTATATAGAAAGCACATTTAATACCCACATCAATAGAATTAATCGCATTCGTTTATGTTCCACGCGGTAGTCTGATCCATGATTAGAGTTCATCGATTTGGCAAATGAAACGTGCAATTAATAGCTGTTAAAAGTTGGTACAAGCGGTCCAAAACTATGTTTGGCTCAAGTTGCTTATTTCCATATTATTAGTTTCGATTGGCCTAAATTGTTCCGAGTGAAACACGTGTCCGGTTCAACGAAAGTCGCCGGAACGTACATAAATGTACACAAATTGGCGTGTCTGATTTTTTTTTCGGGTCCCAAAATGATAACGAACCATTATAATGCTATTTGAGCTTGATACAAATTGGATTCATTGCAGTGAAATTTCGAAGAATTCGGAAGCTGGCGAGTAAAGCTCCATTCTAAACTGTGGCGGCTTTTTATCAGCTTGCATTTATGGTTTTCGACCATTGACACAGTTAGGGTTGGTCGTTAACTTTTGGTAAAAAATCCCACTATCAATGCAGTAAAACCATTTTTGAACCACCCTATATCGACTCATCATTACAGCTGAAAATGTGTTCTCATTTGACCTGAAATCTGTTCTGCCGCCCCCTCGCCTTGTTATTTGTGGAAAACTGGTCCAACCCAGCACATTTTGTTCCTGTTATCCATGTGTGCGTATTTTGATAGCCTACTTAGGTTGAATTGGTGATTCCAGGAATCACTCTCAGGTACCGAGCTCAAACAACAACAACAACAACACCGATTTTGTTATGCTGCTGCGTTCCGGTAATTTCCATGCGATGGACCTCTCCCCGAAACAATTTAAATGGGAGGGGCATGATGATGTTGATGGCTGTGATGATTATGAGCCTCTCGTTTTTACGTCCTATCTTCCTGCCGACAATCATACCTTCATCCAGACATACATTGGAGAAGGTTGAACTGAGCTGCTCCCATTTTAATGGACAGCCTGAATTTACTGCTAATGGTGGGCCAAATTTGCTTTCCGGCTAATTGTTGGAGCTGTTTTTTCGACAATTTATTGGATCAATTATTCAAGTTGTTTATATTATGATGAATGATAACGGGTGCTTTATTGCAAACGTTTTCGGTGAAAATTTCATTCTCGTTGCGTTGCGATAAAAATATTACATCAGATTTTTTCTAGAAAATAATATCCGGACGTTGAATAAACTTACAAAATCTACTTTATAATTTGAATAAATACTTAAGCACGAACACCATACGTATCTTAAGGATAGGCGTTAATTACCCATTAAAACAGCACTAATACTTTTTCCCAATTTAGTCTTATTAGGCACTATAGGAAAAAGTAGATTTTAACCTTGGAAAAAGCATATTCAAATACAAAATCAGTCAAAATGTTAAGCAAATCCCTGCAACAAAATAAGCACAAATTTCAGCATAAGCTTTAATAATGAATCTCACTACAACCAGCGCACAAGTACATACAGTTGCTAGTATTCATTTAAAAATTTTGAACAATTTATCCAAGAGAAATGCTACACTAAACCCTTGACAAAATAAAACTAAGATTGAATAAAGGCGATGATTTTCCTATAATTAAGCCACAGCACTTTGTAAGTTTATAGATAAACATGCGCGATAATTAATGGTGAAAAATACTTTGCGCCAAGATGATTTCGATCAAGCCAGCCTCCTGGCTTCCCAAGTAACCATAAGCATTAAGCCAAAACCCTGAATCAGCATTAAATCAACATTTCTAATGCTAGTTAGCATGAAATCACCATTTATAATGCAAGTTCGCATTAAATCAACATTCATAATGCTTTTTTGTTTTATATAAGCATTATTAATGCATAGAAGCAATAAAGAAAATAAGCACTAATGATAGCACTATATGCGCATATAGAGTAGCTCTAAAGTTAATAAGCATTAGGAGTGGTGTGACCCGAACAGTACTTGAAGTACGGGTTTTTTCGACCATCTTATCAGCATCAAGAGCGGTCGAAATGGTAAAGGCGCAAGGAGAGATAAAGGCTGCTGCGGGATCCTCGGTTCAAGACTCAGAAGAATTCATTAAGCAGGCATACTCCTCCTCCATTCAGCAGGTTGATTGATGTTGCAGATAATAATTATTTATTTAATTTTTGTTCATTTTAATTATTCAAAAAAATAATAATTAAATTAACAAAAGGTGTTCTAAGTATGCATTGTTAATGCTTTTATACGGCTTGCGAAAAATGACGTTTTGATGGTGCTCTAATTCAGCATTTGTAATGCTTATTAAAGGCTATGTTGTGATAGCATTTAATCAGCCCGCTATTTCGCCTTTTTAGCATTAAATCTGCATTATATACGCATATAGTGCAAAACAAGCATTAATACAGAGTTATATATGGGAATATAGTGTTGATTAAGGGCTATGTTTTAGTGCTTATGGTTACTTGGGTTGTTCAGCTCACTTCGCTCTCAGTTGTTATGTTAAAATGTAAATGAAATGGTTTTGAAAATCATAACTTTTTTTTGATGGTGCAAGTTGAGGACCAATATCAGCATGCACAAAAGGTATAAAGGTGGTTTTAGTTCACTTTGTCTATGATAGCTAGATTGATAGGTATACTACTCCGTTGCTTGCATATGTATAATTAGGCCTGCCAAAAAATAGTTATAAAAATTCCACAGAAATGTATGGATTTTTTTAAAATATCAGTTTTCTAGCTAAACTAAAGGGTGATACGGTCAAAATTTGGTAAATATCAACTTGACGTATTTCTTTCAATTTTGCATTTAAAAAATCTGAACACCCCTCATTTTGAAGGTGTGTGTGTGTTTAGAATGTTGCTTCTATTTTGATTTTGGAATTCACTCTTCAGTTGTCAAAATGCCGTTCAAGGAAGAAGAGCAGCGTATCAAAATTTTGCTCGCGCATCGCGAAAATCCGAGCTACTCGCACGCAAAGCTGGCGAAATTGCTCAAAGTTGCCAAATAAACCGTTACAAATGTAATTAAAGTGTTTGAGGAACGTTTGTCGACAGCCAGGAAGTTTGGATCGGGGGCAAATCGAAAACCGGAAACCGCTGAGACGACAAAGAGAGTTGCCGGTCGTTTCAAGCGAAACCATAACCACTCTCTCCGAAATGCCGCAAATAAGCTGGGTGTATCGTCTACAACCGTGCATCGAGCCGAAAAACGAGCCGGACTATCGACTTACAAGAAGGTAGTGACTCCAAATCGCGATGATAAACAAAATACGACGGCCAAAGCGCGATCCCGGAGGCTGTACACGACGATGCTGACGAAGTTTGACTGCGTGGTAATGGACGACGAAACCTACGTCAAAGCCGACTACAAGCAGCTTCCGGGACAGGAGTTTTATAAGGCAAAAGGAAGGGGAAAGGTAGCAGATATTTTCAAGCACATGAAACAGTCAAAGTTCGTGAAGAAATATCTGGTTTTGGCAAGCCATCTGTACCTGTGGCATGAAAAGCAGCATTTTCATAGCTTCCGGGACTGTCAACCAAGAAATTTACGTGAAAGAGTGTTTGAATAAACGTCTGCTGCCTTTCCTGAAGAAAAACGGTTGTTCCGTACTGTTTTGGCCGGATTTGGCATCTTGCCATTTCGGTAAAAAGGCCATGGAGTGGTACGCCGCCAACAACGTGCAGGTGGTTCCCAAGGACAAGAACCCTCCCAACACGCCAGAGCTCCGCCCAATTGAGAAATACTGTGCTATTGTCAAGCGGAACCTAAACAAAACCAAAAAAAACTGTTAAGGACGAGCAGCAGTTCAAGGCAAACTGGCTTTCTGCGGCGAAGAAGGTGGACAAGGTGGCTATACAAAATCTGATGGCAGGGGTTAAGGGGTCTTACGCTTAACCCCGGCAATTCAGATTTGGAAAAGCGGAAGCCTAACTGAATATTTTCCCTGAATTTTATACTAATTAAACTTGAAAAAGAAATTTAATTAGATTTTTTAAATAATCGATTTCACCGATTTACACGCGTATTCCCTTGACTAAATTTTGACCGTATCACCCTTTACTAATTTTAAAATTCTGCAAAAAAAATACAAAAATTTTCACCAAAGTTTTTACAATGCATTAAGAGCTTTGCGAATGGAAAACATATTGTTTACGTGAATTTTCTATTGAGTTAAAAAAATAGCATTTTGCTAAATTTCTTACAGCTGGTTTTTATTATAATTTGGTGGTTCTAAAATAAAGTTGCATTCATTACGATTTGTAACAAGTCATTTTTTAGCATATTTTTACAACTTCATTTGAAAAAAGCTATCCGAAATTCGAATATTTTTCTGAAATATTGCTAAGCCAAAGAAAAACTGTCTCGTAGTCAGAATATTGAACGCTCTTGAGCATTAATATTACTAATATCTACACAAGTTATTTCAAAATATGCGACCGATTACTTATTTGAACAATAAGACCCCTTAATTTTGCATAAATTGTAATTTTGTATAAAATCCCATACCTGTAATCCGAAATTTCATAACTATTTTTTACCCTGCGTTTACACGGCTCTGTCGATTGAGGTTAAGCGCAATGTTATACCCAATGATCTACCTATCTTGCACTTGGTCAACAAAATACCCGCTATTTTTACACAAATTTTATCAGTGTAATTAAAAAAGATATGCCTTCAAACGAGGCATCATTCAACAGCAGGGCTATAGGCAAAATTTGTTTATCTCAACACTTAGTGAATTTTCATTTTAATTCAATTTAACAAAGTTATTATTAAATAATAATAAGATAATGATGACATAGTTTCTCACATCGTGAAAAAGTTTTTTAAAATTTTTGATTCCCATAAAAGATTTAAAAAATCAAGCAATAGATCTACAATTTTATACATTTTTAGATGCCGTAAAAAACTTTACTAAGTATGGTGGATTGGCTTAATGTTATTACTTCAAATATTTATCAGTGAGCTAAAGAGCCGCCTCTTTAATATCAAAAAAGCCGCAAGTTGCCGACTTATGGTATAGGGTCGGCAACTTGCGGCTCTTTGGATATTAAAGAGGTGGCTCTTTAGCTCACTGATAAGTATTTGAAGCTTTGACACGTAACAACATAAAAATATTGGAAAAAAAACCTTTATCCAATCATATTTCATTGAATAGAAAATGATAATATGTATCTGAATATAGATACCTCCTAAGCACTCCAGATTGCCAGTTTTCAATAGGGCGTGCTCGGAATTTCAAAACAAAAATTGGAAATAGCCAAATTGGTCTAGTAGCCTGGAAAAAGAAAGTCCGGTTTTCTCCCGGATTATTCACAATTTTTACGAAATTTCAAATTTTCAAATTGTTTTTGCGGAAAAAAACTTGCATGCATGTTTTGGAATTGTGAGATAAGATTTAAACGCCGCTGATTGTACCTTGGTAGAAATCATTTTTCGTGTGTAAGTTTCCAGCTTTTCTGTTATCTTTTTAAGGAAAATATCTTTATTTTGGCTGGATTTCCCTGGATATTTATAACCTGGTTTTGAGTTCAATATTTCGAAAACCAACGCCCGGATTCGCCCAATCTGGATACGTACAGAAAAACAATAAAAGCTTCATAGTAAAAACGGGATAAAAAGTGAATTATTTGTATTATTATTATGCAAAAAATATCCCATTTTAAACCCGTATTTGTTCAGTACACAAAAACTGCGTACAAGATTTCAGGCAAGACTCATATTTTTTCATTTTTGATAGTCTAAAACCTATCTGATTGAGATATAATCTTGATGCATTGCTATCAATGGGTGATATAATTAAGTTATGCTTGCTTGGACTTTTGGTTATAATTTGAGATATTTTAACATCCTACGAGTACTAAATTATATCTCATTTTATTAGAAAAAATTCTTCCGATCGGGTAGTCTTTGAAGATTATTCTTGTACGCATCCAAGCTGAGCGAATCCGGACATTGGGTTACTAAATATTTAACTCAAAAATATACATAAAATTTAAATACAAAATTCCAAAACATAGAAGTTACAATTACAAATTTAAGCTTGACAGCTTTTCAAACTCCAATCAAAATTTAGAATAAATAAAAAAAAATATTCTGAAAATCTATTTGAAAACTAAATCACAGGTTATACTTGTTATAAATAACCAAATTGACCTTTTCACTACGAAGCTGTTTTTAAATAATTAACCTTTGAATCAAAAATTCAAACATATTTCAAATTTCAAGTGTGATGGCTGCAGCCTTAAGCTGATCTTGCCTGTTAGAATGTTGGTACTGTTTTTTTATTGTTCGACATGAATTTCTTATTAAGGGTACAAAATCAAACTATTACAGATTTACACTGGTCAAACCACAGATTTTTTTCAGTAATCTATGTTTAGTAAGCATTGATAAATAATCTTCAAAGTTTTGAATTTTTCGTTAATACAATTGGATATACAAAACCGAAGAATAACATGTGACAATGGGACATACAATGGGAGTTTTGATTGTACAGATGCATAACATTCTAAAGACATGTTCGCTTGATGTCATGAATTAAAAAAAATAATTTGGAATGACATAAATAAACAGATATCGGGAACATAATTTTGAAGATTTAAATTTTTGGCTCCATTATTTCAATTGATTCCAAACTCATATTTCTGGATTTAGGAATAAGCTTAATCTGGGTACATGTCATAAAAAAGGTTGATAATTTTAAGAAATTAAATTTCCTTTTACTTTGTTATTTTTAAGGTTTTTCTTTGTCGAAGAAATTATTAATATTCTATTTATGTTAATATGTTCAACTCTTTTACTATAACATCATGAAAAGTATTAATTTGAACTTGATATGGGTTTAACATTTGAGTTGCGTGCGTGACGCTGACCGGTACAGTTGATTTTGTTGCGTGCTCCGCTCCCGATTGCAGTTAATTCGAGGGAATAGCATTTCGATATAATATGTCCGAAATTTGTGAAAAGTGGCGTGATTGACGCGTAATGTGATGTGTAAATACAAATCATAATTTGAGAATTTCATGCGATTTGTTGAAGAATTCTGGAGTAAAATGGCAAAAAGTGGTAAAAATAAATTGAATTTGCCAGAATCATTAGAGGCAGTGCAATTATGAAAAAAGTGGTTGAGTGTTCGCAATGCAAATTTTGTGACTGAATGAATTCGAATTTGCCGAAAAAATATAAATGTTTAAAACTGTTTTTTGTTATAGTAGTGAGAGTTGTGTAGAATTTATAATAACGCTCAATAATCATTACGCAACGCGTCGGGTGCAAGAAAATGCCTAGCATAGCGCAGCCTACTAAGATAGGCCAGCGCATGCGCAATGAGTAAAATAATTGCGTGGGCTTTTCGCAATCGAGGGAAAGATGTACCTAAGGAAAGAAAAATTGTTTGGCTACCTGTTTGCCCAGGTTTCAGTCAAGCAGGGTATAGTTGAGCGTGGGTGATGACGGGCTTTGTTTTTGTGATAATGGGTTGCAAAAAAAGTCGCAGAACGTTTATGTGCTAAAATATGAGTGCATGAGTGGTATTACCACCGTTTGAGCCGAAAAGTAATTTGAAATGAAAATAGTGCTGGGGTACCTAAAGCAGCTGGAGAAAGAAGAAGAAGAAGGCTGAGGCAGCTCACTTGCCTGCCGACTCGAAGCTTTTCTCTCCCGTAATGCAGAGGGACAGCTAGAGAGGGCTAGAAGAAGTGGGTGGTAGAGAGAGTGTAGTGGGAATTCCGGCTTGCTGCGATCTAGGAATCGACCGAGAGAAAAGTGATGTGGGCAAACGGGCGGTTCGAAAAGAAGTTGGTGGAAAAGAGACCGAGAAGTGAAAAAGAGAAAAGGCCTGATTGGTTCTGAAAAAGCTAGATGAGAGCGACCGGGTGAGAGGGGTAAAAAAAAAGATTAAGATGCAGGTGGAAAGAGGACAAGTGCCAAAAGAGTTAAATAGAATTAGGGTGGCATATTGAAAGCGTGAGTCACACCCGAATAAAAAAACTTAGACTACTTTCTCTTTGAATACAGAAAAGAAGTAGTCCAAAGAAGATAAACAATGTGAGGTAAGGTAAATAGAGTTTTGGCAGCGAGGTAAGGTACTAGTGTATTTAAAATATTTTTTTTTCTTGTAACTATATTAGAATGATCAACCTAGGTATATACACGGATGCCGGAACACCTGATGAAAATTTATAAAAATTGTATATTACCTTTTTATGTTAATTTTTGAATGGTTGTGGAGGTGATTGAAACATTCGTCCAAAATAAATACCTACATTGACACGAACTACATACAGCCACTACATATAACACGAAGCCATGGTGCCGGGTATGGAAAATTCTGCATTAAAGACACGCTGAATTTTAAATACGAAGAATGCAGAGGTGTTCACACTTTGGTAAAACTGCGGTAAATCCGTGCACCCATGGTGGATTACCAACATACATAACATGCTTGATATGGGTTTAACATTTTTATGACACAATATTTGCCAACGCATTGAAATTGATATAGAACCACACCATGTTGAAAGAATTGGCAATCCAGAAGAGAACCCATGTACTGAACGGCAATCAGAAACAGATTAAAACATATCCAAGAGTTAGAAAAAACTCTGTATTATTTGAAAAATATTTTCGTATGACTTATGTTCAGTGATCATTCATATATTTTGATTTAAAAAAAACACACAAACAATAAGTCTTCCATTTGATTCTTTCAAACTCTGAATTTAAAAAAAAATGAAGTCTTTGGTTCTTCTGACTCAAAAGGTTGCCGACGACTGACACTGTTGGTTTTAACTTGTATATGGTAAATCACCAGACCAAATTTAATTAACCCTTCGTTTCATAAAGTAACAAATATGCAACAATTAATGTATGGAAAAATGGAAAAATCGTATTTTATTTTAATTTTTTTTCTTGATGTACTCATCATTTTCAACTGTTTGAAATGATTTTTAAGGAAAAATAAAAAATCATGAAACGAAGGGTTAAGGGGGGGGGGGGGGGGGGTAGGGTCTAACGGGTATAAAAAAAACACCATTTTCACGATTTTTTTCTAGAGCTATCGTTCAAACAAATGTATTCAAATTTTTTGCATTATACAAAGCATTGTTGAAAGAACATTTAGTATTTTTTTCGTAGAAACATATTGAAAAATGAGCCGGTGACGGAGCATTTTCGAGGATGCCTTTTAGAAAACAGGATTTGCGGTGGACACTGTATCTCAGCACAGAATCATCTGAAGTCAAAAAATCAGAGCAAAATATTTTTAATATATTTTTTTCTGGACCCCAACGTTTTTATTTAACTTAAAAATATTTTTATGAAATTTTTGTGGCTGTTTGAAGTAAAAACTTTTTCACATAAAAATCCGCTATTTTTCACCTCTAAAATCTCCCCAAAGTAAAAAAATCAAAAAAGAAAAACGTTGGGGTCTGGTATTTTATATGTAGAAAATATGTTCCAAATTTGAAAAGAATCGGATAAGTAGTTTTCAAATGGCGATGTCCACGGACTTTAAAAATGTGCTTTCGAGAAAAACGCGTTTGAAGTTTCTGCTCTTGCTTTCTTGCAGTGTTAGATAGGAGGAGATAAAGGCCTATAACTTCTACAGTTTTGCTTTAATTGACTTGAAAATTTGACACAACATTCTTGAAATGTTTTACAATAAGAAAATAAAAAAATAAAAAAATCGATTTTTTGAAAGTGTTAGACCCTACCCCCCCCTTAACAAATCAAGCTTTCTTTCTTTCAATAAAAAACACATAAAGTGTATATTTCGCTTCGAGTGTCTTTTGTATTTCTTTCATCTACTTTTTCAATTTAAGGCTATGATCATTTAGTATCCGGGCAGTTACAAACGTGTGTATTTTTAAAACTATTCATTTGATCGAAAAACTTTATATGGAGAAAATGAAGGTTTTAATATGACATTTAATATAAAAATATAAAAAAATATTTATCAATGATTTCAAGAAATACTCCAACTTTTTCATAAGATCTGTTTTTTATCTTTGCACACTTTTTTCAGTCATGTATTGATCTATTATTATTACCACAGAAGCAAAACCTTTGCAAAATCATGATATTTTACACAAACTCACCTGGAAAGAGCAATTGGAATCTAGTTGGAACCTTTTCATGTGTAGGCATCTCGAAGAATTTGATCTCTTAAATCCGGTTTTAACATAATATTTTTGTCCATCAGAACACATCTGTCACATTGCGTAAAAACTGGTTGTACAGATTGCGATCTAAGGAACTGCTCACTATTAGTTCTTTACTTGGTGTCTACTAGTCAGACAACAATTTTTGATTGCCGAAAATGGATTAATTGCATTATTTAAGGAGTCTGCATTCAGTTATCCCCAATAACCATAGACTTTTTACCATATTTAAGCTCAAGGGTTCCACTCCGATGCTTGATTTGAACTTCGTGTGGATCATAGAGGAGCTCCTTATATTTCTTAACCATTGGGTCCAAACAAAAATCAGAAAAAATCAACAGTTCATGAGTTTTCAAATTCACGAGTTTAAAAACAAAAATTCAACTTGATATTTTACATTTCCGATATTGAAAAGGTACATCACTAAATCTTTGTCATTTTAAAATTCTCTCAATTTTTCAATAGTACTTCTTGGAGAACATTTGTTCTAACGACATTCTTGTTAAACTATGGTCATCACTTCCATTATAAAATCTTCTAGAGCTTACCACAGTGATAACTCAAAATGTAAAAAAAAATCTCCAATTTCAAATATTTTAAGCAATTATCTTACAAACTACATTTTTGAATCTAGATTTTTTTTGCACATTTTTTTAATTTTAAAAGCTTTATTATGACTTTTCTAATGTTAAAACGAGATATTAGTGAAAAAACTCAATTTATCGATGTTTGATATAAATTTTCAATCAATTTTCTGAAAATAGCATCACAGATAATCGTCTGATACCTTTTGGGTGGAATCAAAGAATTTCAAATATCGTTGTTATCAAGATCTTATAATTTTTGTCGGTAACTTTCATGCCGGCTGATTCATGTCAATAAAAAATCTAAAATCAGTCATCCAGGCTTTATTATTAAACTTTCGTAATTTTCGTCAATATTCAGGAATAGAAAATATGTCTCCAGTTTTTGGTTTAATTTTTTTGCCACTATTTCAATGCTAACAAAACGAGTCTTAATTTGAAAAAAAAAATAATCTGTTGAGCATATTTTTTTCCATACCGCTTTATTTTTGTTTGAATCGAATATAATGACTTCGCTAACGGTCTTCTAAATTTTCTAGATCATAATCCAATTTTTGGCTGCTCTTCCGACTCACTTTAATGGATTTTGTTTTTCAAAGTGTTTGGAGTTAAAAAATCAGGAAAAATGTATTCTGAATAAATAAAAACTCCAACTACTGGCGAAACAAAATGCCAATAAACAATATTGCGTGAAACATAAAAATAAATGCTTAAAATGCCAGAAAAAAAGATAACAATCTGAATCATTGTGGAGCAAATGAAGATAAAGTGCATATTTGATAAAGTTATATAGATTTTCCAACAATAAATACATGGTAGAAAAAAGTTAAGGCATAAAAATTTGATAAAAGCTCCACGGGGCGCCGCACACAGGGGTAAATGCACCTAATAAGCGATCAAAATTATTTGCGGTCGAACGGTAAACGATAGACATTTGATGTCTTCGCAACATTTTTATATTTTCAGATGATCTATCAAATTCTTGAAAGAAAAAAGTGATTTTTCCACCTGGAAGGGAGATAAAAAAATATTTCTTGAAACAATTAGTTTAGAGTCTTGATGTCTTCACAAAAGTTGTAGATCTTATTATTTTAAGTAACTTTGTTGAAGACACCATCAAGATCGCATGAAAAACATAAAAGTTACGAGCATTTTTAAAATAACAAGCATTTTAACAAGTAATTTTGAGTTTTTATTTAATATCTTTTTTAGTATACGATTTACAAACTTGGTATATTTGAAAATGTTGTTCAAATTGTTGAAACACACAATTTTGTGGAACATTTCAACTACATATTTCAACTAAGAAAGGAAATATACTTCAAAATATCAAAAATAATGCCTTTTTTCAGTAAGTTATAACATAAGAGTTCGGACGAGTTCGGATAATTTTTTGAGTGGGTTTTGTAGGTCAAGTTATTGGCTTTCCATTGATATATAAATTTAACATCAGTTTTGGATAGATTTTCTGCAAACAAGCAATGCGCTTTTTCCTCTAGTAACACTTAAAATTCGAAGAAAAAAAACCCCAATTTTTCCGGTTTTTAGAGGAAAAATCTCATTTTTGATTGCTTGTTTGCAGAAAATCTATCCAAAATTTATGATAAATTTATATATCAATGGAAAGCCAATAACTTGACCTACAAAATCCACTCATAAAATTATCCGAACTCGTCCGAACTCTTAAGTTATAACTCACTGAAAAAAGGCATTATTTTGGATATTTTGTAGTATATTTCCTTTCTTAGTTGAAATATGTAGTTAAAATGTTCCACAAAATTTTGTGTTTCAACAATTTGAACAACTTTTTCCAACACACCAAGTTTGTAAATCGTATACTATAAAAGATATTAAATAAAAACTCAAAATTACTTGTTAAAAATCTCGTTATTTTAAAAATGCTCGTAACTTTTATGTTTTTCATGCGATCTTGATGGTGTCTTCAACAAAGTTACTTAAAACAATAAGATCTACAACTTTTGTGAAGACATCAAGTCTCTAAACTAATTGTTTCAAGAAATAATTTTTTTTATCTCCCTTCCAGGTGGAAAAATCACTTTTTTCTTTCAAGAATTTGATAGATCATCTGAAAATATAAAAATGTTGCGAAGACATCAAATGTCTATCGTTTTCCGTTCGTCCGCAAACAATTTTAATTGCTTATTAGGTGCATTTACCCCTGTGTGCGCCGGTTGGTCATACCTGATCTAAATTATCAAGAAATTGATAAACAAAACATACTGTTTTTAAGCTATCTTATTGCTTCGTTGAACCAAATTAAAATTTGATCTGATTTTCGGGTTTGAAGATAATTTATATTACGAAAAAGAATTTCTTTAATAATTTTTAAAAGCTCTATCGATTTCACTGTTTCGATCGTTTTAACACATTGCGAACCAAATACGAGATACAGTCAGTGACAAAAGTCAGTAACCAAGAGCAACATTTTGCTCATGTACCTTAAAAAATCGATTTTTAATTAAATAAACTGTTCTGAATGATTTGTTTTAAGTTCCTTATTAAGAATTTATTTTTTGGGAGAATGGAATAACAAATCTGTTAAACCAATTTTATACCTAATAATCAGAATTTAATGGGACAAAAGTAAGATACCGTAAAGGAAAAATAAAAACATCAAAAGTCAAAAGTGAAACGAGTCCTAAACTCATGTGCATGTGAGCTTCGCGACGCCTAGGGTAACGGACTTATTTTCGACCGGCTACATATTTTGGACCACCTTGCAGGTTTTTTTCAATTTTTCTCTCATAAATCTTGTTCATCATGAACATTTTGAACAAATATAGTTAAAGCTACTTCTTATGATTCTAATCATATCTAAGTTTCTATTCAAATAAGCTGATAGGGTACAGAAAACTGAAAATAAAGTTTTGATTTTTTACAGTTGGGCCAAATCAAGCCCATTTTGGAGTCAACTTCCAAGAAGTTTTCTGCCAAGCTGTGATGAATTTGACAGCTACAAAAATGTTCACAGCTATGATAAAACACTTCAAAACTAGTTAGCAAGCTCGAAAAACTAAAAAAAACTTGTTTTAATCGCAATTCGACCCATTTCGAAAAAGCGGCTTACTTACTTCCTTAGGGACTTATTTTGGACCACCCAACATAACCTGGGTATTAAACTTGCTGTTAAATGTTCATGAACGTTATAATACGTTGTACGGCGATATAAAAAGAATATTGCACACTATGTCAATCGCTTATTATAAATAAAATTTGGGATTTGAGCATTTTTTTATAGATGCAACTCCCTAAAGCCCAAACCCGCCTTCAGACGAGGTTCATTTCAATCAGCATAAAATCAAGCCAATCATTATTGTTTTAATTTACTTTTTGTGCAATATGCAAAGGGGTTGGGAAAAAATGACAATTTTTTATAATTTTTTTTATTTTATATTTGTGCATTCAAAACCAAATTTTAAGATCAATTTTTATAAAAATATTCATGAAAGGTTTTTGGAAACCTGAAATATGATCAAATTGAGTTTAAGAAAAAATTTAGTTTTCTTTAACTTTTTGGGTAATTTCTAGGTTTTAACCAAATTGCTCCAATATTGCCTGAATTTTTAGTCGACAATTTTGAGTCAAATACCCAGATTCTACCAAGTTTTTCGATAAAATAGCCCGGCTTCATCTGGCCCGGATACGTTCTGAAAAACATGTGGCAACCTTATTTCAAGTCCAATCTCTGTCATTAATTTCTCATAGAAATAAATTTATGATGCCATCCAACTATCAGAGCCATAAATATCAGTCGTTACAAATTTGGGTATTGTTCATTTATTTACACCAATTGTTTGTTTATTGATTCTCCAGGAAATTTTCCGACATTGCAAAAAATATCTTTTTTTACGTTGCTTAATCGTAAAACATCGAGAGCCTATAACTATATATGAGGTCCTTGGAGTCAAAGGGGTATAAGTGCATTAAAGCTTGTTAAGTATAAATAAGCTTTTGAGTTGATGTGTTTGGCAATTTTCCATATATTTTTCGAAAATTTGTATTTTGCTGTGGAACGTAAAAGTATGTAAATAAAATTTAAAAAATCTGATAAAAACCATCAAGTATAACATGAAATATGAAGTATCGTTTTGCATCATTAACTCAAAATCGACCATTTCGTCACTTATACCCCTTTGGATCATACGCTTTACAGAAAAATTCAATGAATAAATAATGAAATACTGAAAAGTTTTCAAGTTAGTGTCTCATTCTTGATGAACCATCACAAAGTTTTAAATGTAAACTTAATCAAAATTCATTGGACTTTTATGAAAACAATAAAGCAGAAAACCTTCACCTGAAAAGTCGCTTCCTGTGCCTCCATTCCCACTAGGTTTAAAGTACCATTCAAACGCGTCGGAATGGCCGGAAATTGTTCCCAGATTGAGCCATTCTCTCCTAGAAGGATGCCGGCCGTCGGACTGATAAAACATGACCGTTTCATTCGTTCGTTCAGCATCATCGTTTTTCGCAGATTTCCATAAAAAGTAATCTTGCACTTGCATGGCAGTGGCTTGTCGGACCAACAACCGCCATAGAACATGGCCACAAGTGGTGCTTAAATTTTACGATTAGTAATACGAGCGCTGCTTTTCCGGTGTTGGGTATTTGTTGTAGTTACAGGAAATGTATGTAGGACCATGTATGGGCGGCAAAAGCAATGCAAAACTGGCGTTTGGAGTCAGCTTTTTTTCTGTGCTGGCCTTCCCGTTTACCGATGTATGAAGCCACATGTCGGTGGGTTCCTAACATTCTAAGAAACACGACTGCACAGGAGCTGGCAATGAAGCCAAGGATCATTTATCAGAGAGTTCAAGGTTTTACAGCGTTCCGTTGAACGCAGCACTGAAAATAATTATTTCTTAAACCCCTTAAGGGGGGGGTAGGGTCTAACACTTTCAAAAAATCGATTTTTTTATTTTTTTATTTTCTTATTGTAAAACATTTCAAGAATGCTGTGTCAAATTTTCAAGTCAATTGAAGCAAAACTGTAGAAGTTATAGGCATTTATCTCCTGCTATCTAATACTGCAAGAAAGCAAGAGCAGAAACTTCAAACGCGTTTTTCTCGAAAGCACATTTTTAAAGTCCGTGGACATCGTCATTTGAAAACTACTTATCCGATTCTTTTCAAATTTGGATCATATTTTCTACATATAAAATACCAGACCCCAACGTTTTTCTTTTTTGATTTTTTTACTTTGGGGAGATTTTACAGGTGAAAAATGGCGGATTTTTAAGTGAAAAATCGTAGTTTTTACTTTAAACAGCCACAAAAATTTCATAAAAATATTTTTAAGTTAAATAAAAACGTTGGGGTCCAGAAAAACATCTATTAAAAATATTTTGCTCTGATTTTTTGATTTCAGATGATTCTGTGCTGAGATACAGTGTCCACCGCAAATCCTGTTTTCTAAAAGGCATCCTCGAAAGTGCTCCGTCACCGGATCACTTTTCAATATTTTTCTACGAAAAAATTACTAAATGTTCTTTCAACAATGCTTTGTATAATGCAAAAAATTTGAATACATTTGTTTGAACGATAGCTCTAGAGAAAAATCGTGAAAATGGTGTATTTTTATACCCGTTAGACCCTACCCCCCCCTTAAAGTGAAACGTCTTAAAGTTGATCGTTTTAGAGCCAAGGGCATGTTCTCGCTCTGATTTCTGTAAGCTGAAAACGGGAGCAAGACCGAGCGATGTCAGTTAATGGATTCCCATTACCATGCTCTTTTTTCTGCTCTCTTTCTTTTTTTTCGGTCGAAAAAACTTTCCAAGAATTGCTTTTCTATGGAAAGCAACACTGTATGTGGAAAATGTAGATCGATTTGCTCATCATCACCTCGGACCAGCGGTTTTAGTGCTTCGGTACTCAAGTTGCAAGAAATATATCTGAGACGGAGAAGAAACAAGTTAGCCCAAATGGTTCCGAAGCAGCCAGAACCGAGTGTTTTTATTGCTCCCGGATTGTAAAGCTGGGGCTCCACACCGGGTAATCGGAAACCGTTAAAGTTTTTCCAGTTCCAGCTTCTCTCGCTTTTCTTCCTGGCCCTCCAGCCATTCACTTCATTCACTCACCATCATTCACGACAATTGTAAATGTGCTCCCCCCAGTTCGGGTTGGCAGATTGAAACATTGTGTCGGCAAATTTGTTCGTTTACGAGTTTTGGATTTGGTGCCATTTGGCGCTTCGACGACAACGACGGCGTGGATCTGCCGGAGTTCTGTGGAGCATTGATGGCGAAATTTACTGCGCTGGCTCCACGGGATGGAAACCCATTCACAATGTTGGCCCCACAAAAGTCGAAACCAGAGGGAAGACGGAGACCCCAGAGGATAGAGGCCAACAGAACGAACGAAAAAGTTGGATGCAAAGTACTCAAAACTTTATACGCATGGCAGTGATTTCGAAGAAACCACCATGCGTTTGCATTAAAATTCAATCGTAAAAAAGCACTGGAATAAGTCTTTTTCATTTATGGTAATTCAAGCCATTATTATGCTGAATCATGCTGCCGAAAGTCGGTTGTTTGCCGAAATCGAATGAGAGACGAAAAGAAAGAAAGACGAAAACGGTGGAAAACGATCACAAAGTCGACGTTCGGATAATAACGCGTTATGGAAAGATAAATTTATTGAATCCATCAGCTGAAAGTATCGATTTTTTATAAGGAAACTTTCTGAAAGCATCTCCAAGAATTTGGAAATAAAATTTCAATGCATTTTGTTCTGATTTTAAACAAAGTGCTTGTTAAACCCGTCTTTCCCGTTCCGAGGTAGGGGTCAAACTAATTTTGAAATCTGTCGGTCCACACATTCCCACTAGTCAGCAAACTGCTCAATGGGAAGGATGTTTAATGAAACGAATAGATTCGCTTCCTTAAATCCAGACAGTCTGTTGCAATTAGCTCCGATGACACGGAACCGAGAGAGCAACAGAGCGACCGACAGACCGTGTGACACCCGGATGGACCCAGTTGATGGTGTTTTCTGGGTTGTTGGAGGTGTTGCACCATTGGCGAAGACGGGAAAATAAATAATTTGTTCGGTATTTTGCTTAACACTTTAGATTAGAGTTAAGGCGTTTGCTTCGGTGCTGGTTGAATCTGTCACTTTAGATGTTGTCCCACTGAGTATGAGATCGTTTGCACTGATGAATATTTTTATTGTAAAAATCCTTCCTCTGTCAGTCATTTGGGTCAATCAACTTTAAACAAAGCTGAAAAAACTTAAACCCAGAGTTCAAATTCCAACATAAGTACTGGCATGCAAGAACGAAAAAATAAAAAACAGGTATAAATATGCTTTACACATACATATTCAATATTATGTCCTCAAACTGCAATAACACTCCAAATGAATAAAGTCCGGAGACACTGCAAAAATAAACTTGAACCTAAACTAAACATTTTGAGCAAAAACCACATGCCAATTTATTTTGAAAAATGGTTATCGATTATTTCATTGCTAATATCATTGCAAATTTTTCAAGTATAACAAATAAAAGTTTCAAAGATCTCTGGAGCCACAAGGAAAAAATAAAAAGGAAACTTTCGAGTTGTTTACTATTTCAAAGTTCATTTTCAGCATTTCACGAAAAGGTTTGCCCCTTAACTTTTGCAGTGAGTATAGTATTATTATTGAAAATTTTTACCTGGTTTAACTCTCTGGAGCCACTTCTCTTTGAAAAAAAACCCAAGTGATGTTTGGTAATAAATAGTTTATTGACCTTATTGGTGAAATGATGTTCTTTCTAGTAAGATTTTCTGGAGCTACCAGAATAACATTGAGCAAACTTTCTAGTTTTTAACCATTACAAAGTCTATTTTCAGAATTTCACAAGAAAAAATTCCAAAATATTTACAGTTTGTTTATATTTAGTTCGTTTACGTGTTGTGACGGTCATCGTAAAATTTCAAAATATAACGAATCATCGTTTCATAGATCTCTAGAGCCACAATAAAGAAAATACAATAAATAAGAAAACTTTCAAGTTCTTTACCATTTCAAAGTCCATTTTCAGTATTTCACGAAAAGGATTCAAAAAATATTAACAACAAATAAGGTTATAGTTGTATTAATGATAAATTTAGCCTAAATATACTCTCTGGAGCCACTTCTCATTAAAAATGTGTGAATATTTAGCGTTATTAATTTAAAATTGGAAAAATCACAAAATATTTAAAATTAAACACCGCAAAAGATGTTTGATTATAAGTTTAACGACCTTATCGGTGAAATTTTGTTCTTTTAAGTAAGAATCTCTGGAGCCACAAGAAATACAATAAGAAAACTTTCGAGTTTTTAACCATTTCAAAGCTCATTTTCAGAATTTCACAAAAAAGTTTTCCATAATATTTACAGTTTGTAAATATTTAGTTAGTTTAAGTCGTTGGGAGTATTCTCATTGTATTTTCTTTTCGTTTACTCTCAAAACCTTCAAATTATGCAAAATTTGTCTCGTTTATTTCATTGTAAAGGTCATTGTAAAATTTCAAAATATAACGAATTATCGTTCCATAGATCTCTGGAGCCACAATAAAAAACAACAAATAAGAAAACTTTCAAGTTGTTTACCATTTTGAAGTCCATTTTCAGCATTTCACGAAAAAGGTTCCAAAAAATAATACCAATATATGAGGTTTTAGTTGAATTATTGAAAATTTAGCCTTTATATACTCTCTTGAGCCACTTCTCATTTAAAATAAGTGAATATTTAGCGTTAATAATTTGAAATTAAAAATATCACCTATAATGTAGAATTTAACACTGCAAGTGATGTTTGATAAAAAGTTTATTGATCCTATCGGAGAAATGATGTTCTTCCTAGTGAAAATCTCTGGAGACCCCTGAATAACAATATGAAAACTTTCGAGTTTTTAACCATTTCAAAGTCCATTTTCAGAATTTCACATAAAAGTTTTCCGAAACTTAAACAGTTTTTGAATATTAAGTTAGTTTAAGTCGTTGAAAGTAATTTCTTATTCTTTTTCCTTTACGTTGACTTCCAAAATCTTCAAATTTGGTAATTTCAAATAATATAAGTTTGGAACACACTGCCAACTTTTTTTTTGAGGGAGGAGGGGGGTTTCAAGAAGTGTTCTGTTACAAGTTCTTAAAATGAAGGAAAAGAAATCATAACTAGAAAATTGGAATGAAATCGTCAATTAATTCAACTTAACGGGGCCCGAAAAAAATATTTTGAATATTTTTTTCTCTTTAGAGTAAGCTTTGCAGAAGTTTACCGACATTTTGCGGGCTAAACAGAGCAACAAATTTTTTTTCAAATCTGCCAAAACTCGACTTCCAATTTTTTATCACAAAATCTGGACAAATGTTTGCAGAATTTTGTGATGATTTGAAAAATTATATAAGGAAGAAAATGTGGAAAAATTCCTCAAATTATGTTTTTTTTCCCATCGAAACACGACAGAATGATCCAGATAGTTTTTAAAGCTAAAAAAAAACAATTTTGCTTAAACTATCCGATAATTCTGAACCCAATAAAAATTCCATTTTATTTATTTGTCCACTTCACTTTGAAAACACGGGCAAACTCCGGGAAATCTGGGATAATAATAATATATTCAACACTTTTTGTTTATTATATGAAGAATGAAACTCAAGAATGAAATAATGAAGAAAATAATTTAAGGAGGTTCCAGCAAATCAAACATTAGGTCTTGATTTTGAAGTTTTTTTTATTCAAAAAATTAACGTCAAAATTTTAATAAATAACAGTCAGATTTTCAGTACAGAATAGTTAAAATAAAGAAAACATCTTCCGTTATCATTGAATATAAACGTCTTGTACAATTATAAGGTTTAATACGCTTACTAAAATACTACTACATACTAAAATATTAGGGTTAATTCCGGGAATTATTAAAACTTTAGCTTTCTGTTCATTTTACTAAATTTTTCATAAGTTTTAATATTTTCACTTCCTTCCCCATTTTTTGATTGCTAAAATAAGATCAATCGGCAATGCTGAGTAATTTCATTGAATTTCCATTCCAATTCCTCTCTTGGATTTGAACTTCGAATTGAAATATTTTCAACAAATTCTTGAGCTTGAGCTTGCTATCAACTACGGTCCACCTGCGGCCCCTCCTGGCCAATGGCATAATGGTTGCACTCCGTGATTGGATCGAGATAATCAATGTTGTATAATGAACCAAATGAAAGGTGCTGGGAACAAGCATCGCAATCTCCCTGTACACTTTTGAGAATCTCCTACTTTAAAATGAACCAATAACGACGCCGGCCAAGTCCATGTAGTCGATAGGAGGAAGGGAAGTGCAGCACATGTGGAGATATGTTTAATGGAGACCGGCTGTACGCCATCCCTCCACAAATCTCCACGCTGAATGTTTTGGGAAAAGGTAGTGCGGCATGGAAAATCGCCTTGGTAGACGATTAAGCCACTTGAGACCTAAGCTCCTAATATCTTAAAACACCTACGTTTCCTATTGAAACTCCTGATTGAACCTAGAGGCCTTAAAAAGGTGTATGTTTATAAACTAAGGCTGTACTGTACTAATAATTTCCTAGCTGAACTTGGCCTCATATAATTGAATGTCTTAATTTGGTGTTGTAATCAAATCCATCTATCTATCTTCAAAAACCGATATCTACAAGGCAAAAAAAAGAAGCTCATTAAGCATGAAACTGATTGCTTCCTTCATAGTTTCCCTGTTTTTGTCTAAACTTTTACCGTAATGGAACCTTAAAATCAAATCAATTGTAAAGAATTATCCAATTAAAATTTTTTTTAACAAAGCTTTAAATTATCGGTATTAAACAAACTATTATTTGAAGCTATTTGGATCAGAGGGATACAAATGCTAAAATCATCAATTTTGAATAAACTATACTAATCAATTCTTCATACCTCAATCTATATCTGGTGCAAAAAATTTCGGAAAAATAATTTTTAAAATTTTTCCGATTGAATGAAAACTGCTCGAATTTGAAAAATAATTTTTTTGATATTTAGCACCTTGACAACTTTGAAGCTAATTTTCTCGAAACATTTGGGCACCTAAACCTCTCTGAATCCTAGCTCCTGATTTGGTGCGATTGGATCTAAAAAAAGAAAGTTTAAATCAAAAAAAAAAATAGAAAATACATCTTTTCTTTAGAACTGATGTTTCCTATCACTTAAAAAATAAAACTTCAGTACCTATCAAACTAATAATTTTTATCAATACCAAATGCCTTTCACAAAAATATATCATGGTTTAATTATTTATGAGAGATTCTACACGCTTTTATTGACAAGTCATCTTTTTCGATATTCTTTACTCAGCTGCTGAGAATTGATATAATAAAGTAGATCTGCAGAAACCTAAAATGTAGCACATTCAGTTCAAAAGTTAGTATACTACTTTTCAATAAATCCAATTTTTTATGCTTCAACAAAGCTTAAATATATGGATTTATTGTCTCCTTATCATACACATTGTTGCATAAAATATTGATTTAGCTGAAAAATTAGGGTAAAAGAATACTTGTTGAAAGAATTGTTTTACAGTGAGGATCACAAATATCATACGGAAATGAAAAAAAAAATGCAGGATTTCCATTATAGTTTCAGTTGTCAATTTCAGTGTTTGCCTAAACTTTTATGGATTTTTTGAAACTAATAACCAAAAAAAAATTATAATAGTTCTAGCAAATGCATAACGATTTTTGCTTATCCAGAAGACAATAAAAAAAAATCCAAATATTTTTTCTTGATTTTTTGTGTATGTACAAATAAAAATCCACAGAATATATTCACACAAAGCTTTGTGCATATAAAGTTCCATGTAAATAAAAATAATCAAAACAAATGAAAGATTTTTAAAACTGACTTTGCTCATATAAACGTACGTTGAATATCCATATATCGCAGTTTAACTACCTGCAATCTCATTTTTAAATAACAACTTCTCACGAAGGCAAAATAATTTAAAAAAAATGATATTTTGAAACATATTCTTCTGTTGATCTTTGATACTTTCTTACAAACTTTATATCGTTATTTTATTAAAATGATTCAAAATCAAAATATAATTGAGCATAAAAGGGCATAATTTTTATGTGATAAGTACACAACCATTAAAATGTTGATAATCAATAGTTGTAAAAAATGTCACGATTGAGTGGAACAATTATGGATCAGCTCTAATATGCGATGGAAAAAAGTACTTATCGTTCACCAAGTATCAATCAACTTTCATGTTTTGATTTCTCATTGAGTTCGGTATTGATATTTAATTTTGTATGACTATCAAGCCTGGGAAAACGAAACGACTCTTGCTGCTTGGAGCTTAGCCATCAATTTTTTTCCATCATTGCCTTTTATTCAAATTGCTGTAAATTGATGAAATGTTAAAATAAAAAATTATCATTAATTCCACATATCTGAATATCCGGATCAGGTAACTGGAGCTTATTGTGACAACTCGTCTGCATGCAGATTACCATTCTAGGGTTGGTCTTTTGTTCCAGGAGCGTCACACCGTTTATTCCACGCGAATAACTTCTTCAAAAAAGGACTGCTGGACTGTACACACATTTTTCTTCAAAACTCCATTTCAAAGAAAAACATAATTCAAACACTAGAATCAACAATCACATATTTATCTTCATATTTTCTACCACGAGACACGAACACGACAAAAAAAACGCAGCGAAAAAAAACAACGTCCTGTCTCAAGCAAGGATTGCTGCGATCCCCCCTTGAAATATTTTCAACAAATTCTACCGATTTTTTTCTATGGATTGAGGTAGATACTTCTGTTTAAACTTGGCTAGTGAAGTAGACAATGTGCAACTCGAGACCCCATACACCCAACCTTCGGGTAGTGGTCATATCACCTCTTGTCTGCAACTCCGATTCTCTACCTCCCCGTGGTACTAGCTGGGGTGCGAGCAACCTTAGCGGAGATCGGGTACCCAACCCCGGTGGATGCTTTGGTCGCATGCAGAATGAGTTAGGGGGCTTCGTACGCGTCTGTTCTCCATGTTAGGGGCGGCGTGCGGAGTGCAACAACGTCCTGGTGGTGTTCGGGACCCAAAACAGCAACATCACGACGGTCCTCCTGCGAGATAGTGGGGTTAGCTGCGGGCCTTGCGAGCCTGTGACTACTAAAAAACATAAGCAACGAATAACGAACAACAAATTTCGGATGGAAATCGGCAAAGACCCACGCGACGAAAAAGGACTAGCGATTGGAAACTTGGAACATGGAACTGCCGATCTCTAAATTTTGTGGGCAGTACCCACGTGCTCTCCAACGAATTGAAGAGCCGCAAATTCGACATCGTAGCGCTGCAGGAGGTATGCTGGAAGGGCTCCACGGTACGAACGTATCCAGATGGTCGTGCCATCTACCAGAGCTGCGGCAACACACACGAGCTTGGAACAGCTTTTATAGTGATGGGAAAGATGCAAAAGCGCGTGATCGGGTGGTGGCCGATCAACTCACGAATGTGCCGGTTGAGAATCAAGGGCCGGTTCTTCAACATCAGCATCATCAACGTGCACAGCCCTCACCTCGGAAGTACCGGTGACGACAAAGACGAATTCTACGCGCAGCTGGAGCGTGAATACGACCGTTGCCCAAAACATGATATCAAGATCGTCATCGGGGATTTCAATGCTCAGCTCGGCCAGGAGGAGGAATTTAAACCGACAATTGGAAGGTTCAGCGCGCACCAGCTGACCAACGAAAACGGCCTCAGACTCATTGATTTCGCCGCCTCCAAACGAATGGCCGTACGTAGTACCTTTTTTCAGCACCGCCTCCCACACAAGTACACCTGGAGATCACCGTACCAAACTCAATCACAGATCGACCACGTTTTGATCGACAGCCGGCAAAGCAACCTGAGGTCGCGGCAGACTACGCGCAATCGGTCGAAGCAGCGCTGCCGGCAGAGGGCGAACTTGACGAAGCCCCTCTCGAGGACTGTTGGGATACCATCAAAACAGCCATCAACAGTGCTGCGGAGAACGTCATCGGTTATGTGGAGCGATCTCGACGGAACGACTGGTTCGACGAGGAGTGTAGGAGGGTGATGGACGAAGAGAATGCCGCGCGGGCGGCAGTAGTGCAAAGAGGCACCCGTCGAAATGTGGAAAATCACCGACAGCGGAAGAGGCAGCGAGTCCGACTTTTCCAGGAGAAAAAGCGCCGCCTGGAGGAGGAGGAGCTCGAGGAGCTGGAGCAGCTGCATCGTTCCCAAGAAACACGAAAGTTCTATCAGAAACTCAACGCATCCCGCAAAGGCTTCGTGCCGCAAGCCGAAATGTGCCGGGATAAGGACGGGGGTATCCTGACGGACAATCGTGAGGTGATCAAAAGGTGGAAGCAGCACTTCGATGAACACCTGAACGGCGCACATGCAGGAGATCAAGACGGTGGGGGAAGGTACATCGCCGGCGTAGCCAACGACGAAGAGGAGCCACTCCCAACGATGAGTGAAGTTAAGGAAGCCATTCGCCAGCTGAATAGAAACAAGTCGGCTGGGAAGGATGGCATCGCAGCTGAACTCATCAAAATGGGCCCGGACAGGTTGGCCGACTGCCTACACCGGTTGATAGTCCGGATCTGGGACATAGAACAGCTACCGGAGGAGTGGAAGGAGGGGGTAATATGCCCCATCTACAAGAAGGGCGACAAATTGGACTGTGAGAACTACCGAGCGATCACTGTCCTCAATGCCGCCTACAAAGTGTTGTCCCGAATCCTACTCCGCCGCCTCACGCCACAAGCAAACAGATTCGTGGGAAGTCATCAGGCCGGCTTCATGGAGGGACGGTCTACGACGGACCAGATATTCACATTACGGCAAATCCTCCAAAAATGCCGTGAACACCAAGTCCCTACGCATCATCTATTCATCGACTTCAAAGCCGCATACGACACGATCGACCGTAACGAGCTATGGAAAATCATGGACGAGAACGGCTTTTCCGGGAAGCTAATCAGACTGATCAAGGCGACGATGGATGGAACGCAGTGCTGTGTGCGGATTTCGGGTGAATTGTCGAGTTCATTCGAATCGCGCAGGGGGCTTCGACAAGGTGATGGTCTATCCTGCATGATGTTCAACGTGGCGCTAGAAGGTGTTATTCGACGAGCGGTGGGCGAAATGCGGGGCACGATTTTCAACAGATCCAGTCAACTTATCTGCTTTGCCGATGACATTGATATAGTCGGCAGATCATCTGCGGCGGTGGAGGAGATCTACCGCAAACTGAAACGCGAAGCAGGAAGGATTGGGTTGATGATTAATACGTCCAAGACGAAGTACATGCTGGCCTGCGGATCCGAGACCGACCGAACCCGCTTGTCCAGTAATAACAAGGTCATGATCGACGGCGACGAGCTGGAGATAGTCGAAGACTTTGTCTATCTCGGCTCACTGGTGACCGCAGACAATGACACCAGCCGTGAGATCCGGAGGCGAATTATCAGCGGAAGTCGTGCCTACTATGGACTCCACAAGCAACTGCGGTCGAGAAGACTTTGCCCTCGTACGAAGTGTAACCTGTATATGACGCTTATTAGACCGGTTGTTCTCTACGGGCACGAGACATGGATATTGCTCGAGGAGGACCTGCGTACACTCGGAGTATTCGAGCGACGAGTGTTAAGAACCATCTTTGGCGGCGTACAGGAGAACGGAGTGTGGAGGCGAAGGATGAACCACGAGCTCGCGCGACTCTACGGCGAACCCAGTATCCAGAAGGTGGTGAAAGCTGGCCGGATACGCTGGGCTGGACATGTTGCGAGAATGCCGGACGACTGTCCTGCAAAACAGGTGTTCGCTACGAATCCGGTAGGAACAAGACGAGCGGGGGCGCAACGAGCGAGGTGGTTAGACCAAGTGGAGCGTGATCTGGCGAACGTGGGGTGCCCGAGAAATTGGAGAACGGTTGCTATGAACCGAGTGAATTTTAGGAATTATGTTCGTCAAGTTATGTCGTGAGACGGAATACTATGTAAATAAATAATAAACTTCTGTTTAAAAACTTTTCTGTAACGAAACAAACATCATTATTTCAGCATATAATTTTGAAATTGAAAGTTCTCAATGTTTTTTTTTATCAAAAAGATAACTTATAATTGAATCCCTCACATCATTGAGTGTTTCTCTTAACATGAATATTTCAATGTTTTTAAATTTATCGTTTTCCAGTTTCAACTTATTGAAATTTTATAGTCTACTGAATTTTTTTTTTCAGTTTAAGGCTATTTCTGGCTTGAGGTCTTTGTTTGAGGTATTTAACTTATAAAGAATTTTAATCTGACTTTTTTCCAACTGTTCGGTCGGGTCCGGTTGCTCAGATTTTATTAAAAAAAGCTTTGATCTTGCCCAGTTTTTTCACTTAAATCGCCAAATCAAACAAAAAAAACAAACTATGTTGTAAAATTTTTATTCGTGCACTTAAACGATTTTTTTATCAAATTTTATAAGCATAATCAATAATTTTTTGCAAGCCTGTAATACGATGTCATATGTGCTTATAAATTTTGAAATTTTTCTCTTGATTTATGTTGAGTAACTCCTGGAATTTGACCAAATTTTCCCGAAGATTGTCCAGATTTTTTTCTACAATTTTGAAATCAAATGCCCAGATTTTGCCAGGTTTTTACATAAATATATAATATATACAACCTTTGAATCGAAATAACTTTTCTGTTTCAAATCCAATCGAGCTACAGTCTTCGGGTGAAATATTTGTCTCAACTTAGGCTTTAAGAAAATTTACCATAAAAAAACAATCAGCTAGTGATGAAAAAAGTAATTGATGAAAAACCAGTATTTTTCGTTCCTTTCGGGCTAAATACCTCAAAATTTTATTCTCGTTTGAGACTCAAGCAAACCCTCCCTATGGTCAGATCTTCCTGAAACTTGGCATGTGACCTTCTGGTAAGCTAATAAATAATTTTGATTTGGAGCAAGTGAGATTTATCATGTTTCATTCTTCCTATACTATGATAAATGTACTGCGGTTCGTTAAATTATTAAAAACTGTAAAAATGACAGTTATGGTAAAGTAGCCATAACTTCTTCAATTTTCAACAGATTTTGATAAATAACCACTTGAAATCTTTGTTTTAAATTGACATTTAAGCGCAAAAGAAAATCAGATATTTAAATGCTACCATCGAGTCTAAGACTTTCGTTAAAACAAAATTTTCTCTAAAAAAATGCGTTTTTTTTAATTTTTTTCCTCATAAAGTCACTAAATAATATCAACAATACTGTTGGTCAAACGCAAAAACAGTGTTCAGATGATCGATAGAAAATTTATTCACCTTCAATATGCAACAGAGAGATTTCAAATTACTGTTATGCCGTCCGAGATATTTTAATCTAAGTACAATAACTTTTTTAATTTTTTCGAAATTTCATATTTTGAGCATAACTAAAAAACGGTTCTACTGAGATTTTTTGAATTTTATTTTCGAATTCAGCGTCCGATTTCATATTGGAAATGACCTTCAGCTTACTGAGTTCAAAAATGCTGTAAACTAGTGTAATTGTTTATGGATAAGAGAGGAAGCATACAATTTTTTAATAACTCGAATGCTAATGTAGGAGATGGTAACAAATTGGGAAGAGTACTTAAATACAAGAAATATTTCTATGATGATTTGGTCCCCTTAGGGGATAGAAAAGAGAAGAAAGCTGTCATACGTTTGTTTTGATGAATTCAAGAGCTCATCAAATAAATTTAACCAAATTTTACAGGGGATAGTATTATGGTAAGAGAAATGATTCTATGGTTATTAAAATACCTTTTCACCTTCCAGTGGTGAAAGAGAGAGGGTTCTAAATAACTTGAGAACTTATCCAACGTATTCGAGTACGAAAAATGTTTCATTTTTTTTAAAGGGGAGATTCCATACAGTACAGAGCTAGGAATGCATTCCAATTCGGATGGGGGAGGTTTTATCACATAGCTTTTAAAACTTTTCTAGCTAATGAAACCATAAATATTTTACATGAAAGGTTTTTTAAAAGATACAAAACCCCTCCTTCTTCCAGAGGAGAAACGGGATGAAGGAAAGTATGTAAAGCTCGAAAATTTATCAAGCAAATGGAGCCATATGTGAAATGTGCTGTTATTTAGTAACGAAAAATGATATTATGGCAGTTCGTGGATCCTCCCCACAGTGCAGGGGAAAATGGAAAATAAAAACGAGCTCTTAAAATTAAATTTAAAACCATAATTAAAAATCAATTTCAGATCAAGTTTTAAAAAACAAAATTCAGAAAATCTAATCTTTTTTTAATTCCGATAATAAATTGATGTGAAAGCTCTCATTGAAAAGATATTGAAAATTTATTTATAGTGATTTTTTTTAACACAATTTATTGATTTTCAGGAGGTGTAGCTAAGCACACCGGGTCCGCTAGTTCAAAATAAATAAAATTTATTTGTATATACCCTCTACCTTAGATAAAATCTGACTCAACGTGCTGCCACACTGCTTTTAACCCATTCGAATGTCGTGTGGTTTCCTGAATTTATATATGTATGTGTCTGTGCTCACTAAAAGGGCTTGTTTGTTTGTCTTTTTTTGTGGATGTGACGAAGCTCATTGTATTGAGTGAATTTTCCGAGATGGATTCTTCCTAGCTTTTGCTGCTGCCGAAGAGAAAACCATCATCACCGGAATCCGCTCATTGTGCTGCTGCGGCCAAGCCATGCGAGCTATGTGAAAAATTCAATTAACGATGATAAGAGAAATTAAATTACTTACTGTGAGGGTTTTTGCAATCCGGTTCGTTTCGGGAGCTCGGATTTGGAACAAAACACACTACGGTGCTGTTGTGACCTGCTTTTTTTTTCTCTTCTACTTATCCTGTCCCACCCCCATTACATCTATAGGGGTTGTCCACCATTTTCGGTTGCTGGTCTCTTGCGGAAGCAGAAATGTGGAAAAATAAGATAATTACAATAACGTGGATCGGGGCAAAAATACCGGACTGCTGCTTTCAGGGGTGATGTGATAACCGGGACCAGTGATTTGATTATGTATGGAAAGCAAAAATAGTTTTATGATTGATTAGATGGATTAATTTTTTTTTCAGATTATTCTCCTGAGAGATTCGATGCTATTACCGGGACAGGAATCGAAACTCATTCAAACATGAAATTTCAGTTGGTTGAATTTAAATTTTTACAAATATTTTTGAATCTGCCAATATTATGCATTAAATTTTACTATGGCGTTAAAAATGTACTCAGTATTTTCAAAACGAAATTAGATTCTTCTTAGTCCTTCATTCTATACCGAACTGTTACCTTTAAAACGAAAAAATAAATTTCCACATTTAGTTGTTCCAAACGAAGACAGCTCGGCTGCATATCAAAACGAGATCTTCCCTTTTTTGTAGCTTTATGCCAAATAAGTTACTGCCAAACTATAAAGCAAATGCGGGCAAGCTAGCTACGAAAATGCTAATATCGTTGCTGCAGCCGAGCTTTTACTGCCATCGTCGTCGTCGTTTTCGTGGTCCAAAATTTCCATATTGCATTGTTACAGTTTTTGGGTAAGGTACTTAGGATGGAACTTACTGTCGTTCTTTCTGTTCACAGTTGATGATGGAGAGATCTACTATGCAGAGAAAATTTTCAGTTTTTCATTTTCTACAACCTTATTGTAATAAAAATCCCTACCGAGCTGGTTGATATCTGGATCAACCGTTTGTTTTCTCGTTAAATAGTAATGATACAGAATTTAAGATTTTCTGAATTCATTAGAGATTCCAAAAGATTTTTTTGAAATTTGGATGGGCCTGAAGAAAATTAGAAGCCGCAAAACTTCCAATATTGTCCAATCGACACTTTGGAGCTGATGAAATTTAAAAAATAGTATATGAACAAAAGAGTAGGATGACGCGACTTTCGAAAAAATATGCGCAGCAGCGTTAAATTGATTCAAGGTTTAGTGCAAAGTCCTTTGAAAAATTTTGGCCAGATCGGACCACGGGAAGGGGTCTGTCAAAAGCCTTAACTTTGTTAGGAATCAACATGAAAATCAAATTTTCGTCAATAACTTTGATCCCATTCAGTCGATTTCCTAGTTATTTGTGATATAATTTAAACAAGAATCATCTATAATGTAGCTATAGTCAGTCCCAAAATGTGTCCAAATTTTGGAAAAAATGGTTGATGTGAGTAAACACTACAAACGAAAGTGTATTGAAAGTCATGTTCCTCAGCCCCTGTGGTTTTGCAAATGTAGAAAAAAATGGTCAAAATATTTCTTATATCAATTTAAGTTTTTCTTAAAACAAAAGTGGTTTTGGTTATATGATTTGAATAGCCGTAATTTTTACGATTCTAATTTTAAGAGGTATGTTCGGTGAATAAAAAGCTACAGAGAATTTTATTACATTATGTTTGCTTGAGTTTTCTGGGTCGGAGATAGTTTCTACAAAACTTTCAAATCGCTTCCGCTCCCGCTCCCATACAAAATTAATAAACATATTACACAATTCAAACAATGTTTGAATACTACTGAGCCGATCCACGCAAAATTTTTTGGAGAGCCGTTTTTAAGACTGGAAATGATTTCTTATATTTTTTTAAACTTCTCTAAATCCAAAAGGAGGGGGCTCTCATACAAAATAAACAAAAATAAACATGATTTGAACAAATTTTGAAAACTTCTGAACCGATTGACGTGAAAGTTGGTGTGGATCTGTTGGAAAGACCGAAAATTATTTCTAAAATATTTTCAAACCTCTCCGAGTTCAAAAAGAGGGGGCTCTCTCATACAAAATTAACACAATTTTAACACAATTCGAATAATTTTCGGAATCTACTGAACCGATCAAAGTGAACATTAAGGTGAAGCCGTTTTTGAGACCAGGAATGATTTCTGTAATACTTTCAAACCCATCCTATATCATCCTGTAAGGGGTACAGTATAGTGTACGTTAATAAGTTTCCTTCGCAAAAATGCTCTTTCCCACTTCTGTAAATTTTCTCCTAACTTTTTTATCCATCTTTATCAATTTTCATTTCTGATATTCTTTATCCAAGAATATATATTCTCACCGATATGCCGAAAATCAATTCACAAAAATCAATTAACGGGGGTGCACTTATCTTGAAGAACAAGATGTCTCAAAATCTCATTCAAACTTTTGATTCTTAAAGCAGAAGTTAAATTTTATCAAAAATAGTAATATTTAAAAAAATACACAATTTATAACATGATTTATTAAACTTTTTCTTACCTACGATTACCACTCAAACTCAAAAAATTATATATTTTACAGATAAAATTTATCAAAATTTTCAAAACAAATCAGAATCAATGGTCCAAATTCAGCAGTCTAGTTTTCAAATTTGAAATCAAGATTTCTGAAATTCTAGAAAAAGAATGCAAATCAAAATTTCGAATAAAGTTTCGGATATTTGAATTAATGCTCAGAAATAGAATACAAAAAATAACACCATGTTTCAAAAAACTGAATCCTACAATAATTGTCAAATCAGCTTAAAAGTTAACCATCATAAAAAAAAAATTTCGAAAAAAATGATAGAAATTGTTTTTTTTTAAATTCATACTATTTGACAGTTCTTTTCTTCATTGAAGGGTTGATTTAAAAAATCCGCGGCTGTATCTTGAATTTGGAAAAAAAAAATTAAACCCTTAAATGCATAGTGTTGATTTTAAACAAAACTTAATAAAATCCAAATATCTCTGAAACGGGTTAATATTTTTGAGTCATACATGTACAAAAATATCCTAGAGATTTAAAAAAAATTATCAATTTTTTTATTTCGATATTTCAATGTTTGTGTTAGATTTCGAAAAAACATTCAGAAAAATTTAAAAAAATCATAAAATATATATATATATATTTTTGGAAAAAAGGAATTTTTGTGAAATCGCTGTTATTTCTTCAGATCAGAATCAATCACAAATATCTTGCTGCCCCTATTGAACAAATGTTCGAAAGAATTTTTCAAAATAATGGTTTTGAAATATGTAATTCAATTGTCTAAAAAATTATTTTCTAACTTTGATAGGCCATAACTTTTACAAAACTCAAAACAACGGCTACAAACCTGTTCATTTGCGTTATTCGAATTCAAATGACAATGTTTCTCTGAATAAATTATTGCTAAATTTCTTTTAAAAAAAAGTCATGCAACACTTTTCAACTTCAATGGCTTCTAAAATCTTAATGTTTTCAGATAATTATACCTCTTGTACATCAAAAGTTTTAACGTTGATGGGACACCAAGTCTACGCAGTCATAAAAATTATTGGTTTTACCAGTTATTTTTAAATTTAAAAAAACATGCGATTTTCACCCTACTAAGAAAAGGGGTAAGTTGCAACAAACTCTGTAATTAATGAAAAATCAAATGAAAACATTTGAAAATTTAAAGTTTTTGATACATTTGTGATGTCATAACGCATAAAGCACCAATTGCAGTAAGTTTTGGTTATGTTTAAACTAAATTTTACATTTTTCTGTCAAAAATGTTTTTAAGAAAAAAGTGTTATTCTTCTGCATACATTTAGGGGTAAAAAATACTATAAAATATTATATTATCTTAAATCATGTAAATAAATATTAGGATGGATAAAATTGAAATGTTAACAAACGCATAATGTAAAATAATCATATCCCAGCATATGGAAACGCGATTTATGAGAATTAGATCTGATTTGCATTTTGTTGGATTTTGCCCCAGTCAGCTAACTGAATTAAAAAAATATTGGTTTAAAAAATATTGGAGGTTGTTCAAAAAATATTTATGCACCAAAAGTGTTGGTATAGGATAATTAAAAGAAATGCAAAGTTTGTAGGTGATATCATCAAGCCAATCCGTCATACTAGGTAAAGTTTTTTACGGCCTCGAAAAATGTAAAAATTTGTACATCTATTGCTCGATTTTTTAATTTTTTTATAAGAATCATAGAACTTGAAAAACTCTTTCACGATGTTAAAAACTATGTCATCATCAATTTCTAATCTTTCAATGATAACTTTATTACATTACATTGAAATAAAAATTGAATGAGTGTTGTGGTATAAAAATTTTGCATCTAACCCTGCTTTTGCATGATGCCCCGTTTGACGGTACATTATGATTTGAAATGTGAATTCTCGATTGAGAAAAAAATCATTTTGATTTTAGGTGGATTTATTTAATATTTGATAATTGAATTTAATTTGATAAAAATGAGAAAAAACTTATCTCATTTTAAACCTCCAAGTGATTAAAGTCGAAGGTTTAACTCTTCTCTCTATTATAATTCTTACAGTTATTAAAATAAAAAACTAAAGAAGTGTTGAATTCCAAAATTATTATTTTTTTTATAAGTAATACATCGTATTCAATCTTGACCACATGCTAAATTCTTTGTCCCGCATCAATTAACTGTATTGAAGAAGTAGTACCCAATAGAGAAGGCACTACATTTTTCGATACAGTTAATTATGGATGGTTCGACCGCCATGTGAGTGTGCACATGTGCCGAACGGACAAAAAATTTTGCATGTGGTTGCTCTGTTAAGTCTTCTATTGTGCGATATCGTTCCTTCGATGGTCAAGCTTCTATTTCAAATGCTCTTCGCTCTTTTCACCACCTTAGAATTTTCTTCTGATCTTCTATCCGTCTTTCATTTCAACTCTTTAACCCTCACCGATAAAGCCGCAAATTCATTTCATAAAAAACAAATTCACGGTGATTTCTCCTCTTAAAATAATCGTATTCAATTATACTGACAAATTACACATTGTGAAATGATCAATAAAAACCTGATAAAATAAAAATAAAAAAGTTTATTTCAACTACCGTTTTGTTAACATTTGGCATTAAAATTCAACTTTTAAGTTGCTATTTTGAACTTTCTAAAAATTAACTTCAAATCGTCATCGATAAAAAACACGATTTTATATAGAGAAAAATGAATAAACATTTATTAATCTTTAATACAAGGTATTAAATTTTTAACTATAATCATCACAATATGTTGTCACTTTCAATTGGAATGTTTTTTTTTTTTTTTTTTGAATAAAAAATAAGTTTCAAAGGCTTCCGAGAAGATTATGTTATCAGAACACAATTATTCAGTATAATAAAAAAAATATGAAAAATATTTCATTGAAGAAAATTCCATCACGATGTGATGAAAATGATAAGTTAATTTACATTTAAGAAGGATATTTTTTCGATTAAATCGTTCAATCATTTCAAAAGCTCTTTAAAAGATTTTAATTGATACCTACCTAAAAACAGCATTTTGTATGATTGATTTGGCAGATTTAAGCGTCGTGAACTTGGACTTTTTGTCAAATTTTGTAAAACATTCTGCATTTTGGTGATATTGAGTTAAAAACTTTAAAATATTTTTAAACTGTGACCCAGAGATGGGTCTTGACTCAAACATTCAGTCAGTCTTTAAAATAATTCAGGTTTAAGTGAAATAAATCATTGATAACTAATGAAATAAAAAATATACTTTAAAGTAAAAATCTGATTCTGAATCTGAAACTCTACAGTTTTTTTAAATTACGAAAGATATCATTAAAATTATTTTCGACATTACCGATAATAAGTTTAAAAAAATAGAATTCACCAAACAAAATTTGTTGGAACCTGCAGAAAGATTAGAATTTTTCAATAAAAATATCTTATTTAATTTAAATCTGAGTTGGCATTTCGGCAAATTTGAAGAAACTAAGTAGAATTATTATTGGAAAATATCTGAAATTTAATTTGTTTTAAAATTTCATCAAAAAAAGAGAAAAAGTGAACAAATTTAAAACCTCCATAACTTTTTTCGCAGAACCTTAAATTATTTCAAGTCCATGAGGAATTTGGAAATTGATTTAAATGTAATGTTTTTGTTTCAAAGTTTTGTCATAAAATGCAGACATGTCCTAAATGGTTTTTAAATAATTTCATAAGTTATTTAAAAACCAAGATCTGACAGAAAAATTGCAAATTTAACTCCAAGGCTCCCAAATAAGCCAAAGTATGTTTTTTATTCTTTGCACCTCGAAGGATGTAAATTTTGTGGCCTTGTGTAATTTATCAAAACCTTTCTGAATGTGAGGTTGAGCAATTAAAAGAACAAGAAACTCAAAATAAAATTGAGACTAAAATTGGCTTTTGGAAGGTATTTCATATGAGCGTAAATTTTTGTGATTAATAATTTTGAGTAATAAAGTGGAGAATACTATATTTTGCCTAATCTGATGACCATCATGAGTTATGATATATGGCTTTCAACTTGTTGATGTATACATTTGTATTCGATGAATTGAATTCAATTTTTGAAGCTTGAAAAGTTTTAAAAATTACGCAATAAAATCTTCCCAATTCCTCTGCACTGTATAGAATCTCTCTTTAAAAGAAAATAGAAACATATTTCGTTCTAAACTTTTTCGTTCAAATTTGACTCCATTTGTTGGTTAAGTTCTAAAAAGTTTTACAAAAAAATTTCTTTTTCCTCTCTCTTGTTCCCCACGAGTTGTTGAAAAGGATTTTTTATAACCATAACATCATTTTTCTCACCTATAAAATTTGGATATACTTATTTGATGAGCTCTTGAATTTATCAAAACAAACGTATGCCACCCCTCTTTTCTTTCCTATCCCGTGAGGAGAACCAAATCATCTTAGAAATATTTATTGTGTTAAAAAGCTCTTCTCAATTTATTACAATCTGCTAGATTTGCACTCGAGTTATTAAAAAAATGCATACGAGCTCTCCTTCCCCCTTTCCTATCGAATCAGTGAAAGGAGGAAGAAGCCTTAAACAATCAAAGAAAAACAAATTATCCTCAAATACCCTGTGCTATTGTATTTCAATAATATTGAAGTTCTTGAATGATCCATTAATATTCTATAAAAAAGTTTCTCCTCCTTCCCCTCTTTCCGTTGGAGAGAGGCAGAGTTCTCGAAACATAGAAAAAAAACTTTTCTCGTACTCGAATGTACTTCCATGATAAAATAAATTTTTCTGTTTGATAAGTTCTCGAGTAATGCATGAAAGGGAGACAGAGAAGTGATTCAAACATCCAAATATTTTATCAAATTAAAAAATATTGAGAAGCATGCCAAAAGGGATAATGAAATTCATAAGCTTCTTTATACATTTCAAAATGAACAGTTTTTTATTAGTTTATTCTAAGAGTAAATTTTACTCAAGCTATGTAAAGTAAAAATGAAAAAAATATCTTTAATTTCGTTCTCTTTTCACTGCAAATATCCAGAAATACCTGGTCTTTTGCCACAAGGTATCGTTCCAAATTGCAGCACATTTTCTTAACTCGCTTGTTAATTCGAGGTAGCTCAACAAGCCTTGAAGTTTGTAAGGAATTTTAACTCCATATTTTACAATTAAAGTTAAAAAAATCACTTTTTTGGTTTCAGATGCTAAAATTCTAATTGCAAAAATTTTAAACATAGCTATCGAGAGATAAAGCAAAAAATATTTTTTTGAAACACATCACATTTCATCTAACAAATGATAGATTTACTTTCCAAAAAACATTTTTTGTTTTCAATCCGTGGAAATCCTCTCGGACTTGCGGAGTTATAAGTTTTTTCTTTCTTATTTCCTCTTATCGATAAATTAAACATCCGTTCCTTTACTAGCAACAAAAGTTACAAATTCTGAAATCACACATTCAAAACTAACGCACAAGTAGGTCCTCTTAGAGAGGGGCCAAATCGAGATCCCAAGGAAATGAGGACGCACATAATCGGTGACAGATTTTTAATTGAAAATTCCCGCGGGAAATGGATTATGCAAGTTTCCCATCTGGAGGGGTTAAATTCAAGTAATGGTGAATGCATGCTTCTATAATTGAATACTTGCACAAAATTGTTGAATTTTTCCCCGCATATTCTAATAAAGGAATGAACGTAGTTGTTGATTATTTTTCAGTCGAATTTTATGTTGGTGGGGTGAAGCCTTTTTGTATCGATTTTATTTTCACTCTATTTCGAAAGCGTTTATTTGTGATAAATTCAATCTTAACACAAAGGTACTGTTTCCATTTTCCGAAATAGAATCAATATTTCGAGTCGACAGCACAATTTTTCACTGGTAGGACCACGTTGACGATAATTTTGGGCAGTGTGACGGTCACGAATTATTTTTCGCTTCCGTCTGCCTTAACCTCAATTTAACTGCTGGATCCCCGTTGAAGTCCGAGTCTAAAAACGCCAAAGCGAAATCTAGAGCGCCATCTATGTGGCCCAACCAGAAAGCTTGTTTCCGAAATCGCATTCCATACATAGGCTATAACTTGCGAGCACTCTGTCGCTACACAGTCAATTTGAGGCAATAAATTTCGGACCGGGTCCACCCCTAATTCAACCTCTTCAGAATGGAACATTCCACTCAATGGTGCACATACTCGAGCTGGAGCTTTTTCACAGATTTATGGCGTCCAGAGCCTCGATTTTGGAGGCTCAAATGCTTGGCTTCGCCTGAATTTATACATGGTCAACCACCGGGAAGCCGCTCGGCCGAATAACTTTTGAAATATTTTTTTTCTCCCGTCTGTTCCTCTTTGAACATATACACATTACCGAAACCGAACAACGAAAATGTACCAGTTGAAATTCGCATCTCGCAGGTTGGTTGGATCATTAAAGTGTGAACCTAATCTGAACCTGACTGGGCACCTAGCGACCATACTCACTCCATTCACACAATCAGCGGTAGCCAACGTATGAAAGGATATGGATAGGAGCCTCCAGCCGCCATTCAGAAGTTTAAATTCAAATAATGTGTCGCATTTTCCAGAGTGCATTCGGCACAGAGCGCGACCAATCCGAATTCGGAGCAAAAGCATCGGTAGAAGAGTGAATGCGGAAAATGGATGGCTTATTTAATCGGCACCCCGAAATTTTCGAGGGGTTCCGGTTCTGCTGAACTACCACCTTACATATGATGAGCTCTTCCGGCAGGGCTCGACTTTCGGATATTGTTAAATTTCACCTTCCACCCGGCATTCCCGGCGAATATTGAAAACGGTGAACGTTTTTTAGGTTGCCCGGATGCAGCTTCAATGCGATGGGGCTATTGGTGTGTTGGATTTTCCTCTTGGAAAGGAAAATGAAACACTTCAAAGATCTACACATTACTATTTGAATTATTTTAAAACATGTTGAGTTTGATCATTAAGGTTCTTATCTACCGAACAATATAAAAATTGACGCCATTAGCATAATTTTTGACGTGACCATAACCATGCCGGTTTATACTAAGGATTAAATATGGGGATTGATGCGGCAACAAGTAAGCAACTATCTTCATCGTAATGATTTTTGTAATTAACTAGTTCGTAGCTTTATATTTAACTAAGGTATCCTAAATTTTTTAGATCATTAGCATAAAGACTGATCGTTTCACAAATATTAGACTTAGAATATGTATTTGGCATCACTGTCATGTGTACTCGTTCGATTATTTACGGAGATTAAAATAATCCTTTACCCGTTAAATATCGCGAAATAAATATAGTTTCGGGTATCGCTGTGTACTTTACAAAGTGCTGCGTTGTTTCTCAGTGCAGTTCTCCTGTTACTATCGTGATTTCGAGAATTATTACAAATAATGCAACCTGAAATCCGTTTTGCATATTTGTTGTACTAGAACAAAACATCTGCAAATATAATTACACCGCACGGCATGATGAGCACAACACCGTGCTCTAGATGCAACAAAAAAAATTTTGACAGAGATAACATTCGCTGTATCGGTGGCTGCGGAAATGTATTGCATCCACACTGCTCCGGCCTAACAGATTCCGGTCTAAATGCACTCAAGGAAAACTCTACATTGAGGTACGTCTGCATCAACTGTAGCAGCGGGAGCATTTCGCCGCTAGAACTTGTCAGCACACTGCATGCTAAAATCGACAGCCTGAAAAATGAGCTTATTTCGGACATATCGCAACACTTCGGTCGCCCCAACACTTCTGTACCTACGTTTTCGCAAGTTGTTCGGAACAAAACAAACACGTCAAAAAACAGCCAGAATAGCACCGCATCGCTCACACTCAATTCCGAGACGCCACTTCCTACAGCTGGTCTGCTTCGCTCGGGAAAGCTACGACTGCCCCAACCACATAAATCTAACCAATTGATCGTTACTCCCAACACACCTCTGACTCAAATCCAAACACCATCGGTGACAAAAACACCTCGCGCTAGACCCAAACGCTTAGCCCGTATCGCTGAGACGGTCATCATTAAGCCTAAAGTCACACAATCTGGAGAAATCACAAAAACTGAAATTCAAAGCTTACTCGATCCGATCGAACTTGAGGTCCAAGGTGCCCGTTCACTTCCCAGTGGAGACTTAGCCATAAGATGCGCGTCAGCTGAGTCTGCCCAAAAATTTTTGTGCACCGTTAAAAGTACACTGTCTGCTAAATACGAGCCAGAATTAAAAGCTCCTTTAAAACCCCGGCTTAGAATCTCTGGCTTCACACCAGATGTAAACGAAACTTCACTCACTAGTTTTTTTAAAAAGCAAAACAACCTACATGAATCAGCCAATATGAAGGTTGTTAAAATTGCCAAACAAAACAAACTGCCCGATCAAATGTACGCTGTCGTAGAACCCGATGCGCAAACCTTCATGCTGCTGCTGAAGCGCAAGCGCGTGAATATAGGCTGGAATCGATGTTTTGTTACGGAGCATATTGATGTCAAACGTTGCTACGACTGTTCTGAATACGGTCATATAGCGGCAAATTGCACCAAGCCGTTATGCTGCCCACGATGTGCAGGAGAACACAAAGTCACAGATTGTGTTTCAACTGTCGAAAAATGCACTAACTGCGATATGGCAAACAAAACTCTGAAAACACCGAAAGATCAGCACCACGACGTTGCGCATTCTGCCTGGAGTTATGACTGCCCGATCTATCAGCGTAAACTGATAGCAACAAAGCATCGCACGGATTACTCTGTTGCTGTATAGCAATCATCTTCAGAAGCCGCACCAGCAAACCAACGTTCCGCCGTAGATCGACGATCGTCTAACACCCAGCCAACGAAGATAAACAATGATCTCATCGAAGGAAGTCTCTCCGAGCCAAAAGCCTCTGTTGGTCTACCAGTCACTCAACCCGAGTCCCCGAGCCTAACCATCACTGATGAACACCACGAAGCGTTTTTCTCCGAGCCAGTTGATTCTCCTGGTTCTCCAGGTAAATGCCCTGATAGTATATGTCCCGCCGAAGCGCTCACAGCATCTACACTCCAATTAAATGAACCGATTTTGCAGAAAATCTCTTGCGTACCACCGAATGCTCCCGAAACTCAGGATGACCCCGCACGTTTATCGGTTTACTACCAGAATGTGCGTGGCCTTCGTACCACAATCGACGACTTTTTCCTGTCAGCACGCGACACCAAGTATGACGTCATCGTTCTGACAGAGACCTGGCTGAACGATGAAATTTTCTCAAGTCAGCTTTTTGAAGATCGCTATGATGTCTACCGCAAAGATCGAGACCCTCTCACTACAGGCAAGCGCCGAGGCGGTGGAGTTCTCATCGCATTGGCCAAAAGATTGAATTCACAGCACATATCCGTACAGTTCGATCTAGAGCAACTATGGGTGAAATTTATGACGGAATCTCGCAATGTGTTTATTGGCGTGACGTACGTTAGCCCAAGTTTAGCTTCCAATGAATCAGCAATAGAAATGCATTTAGACTGTGTTGCTGAGGTTTTCGAAAAGATGCATACTCGTGAAGCGGGCAAATTCATGCGGATCCCAGCTCATCGTCTTTCTCTGCAGCTAGTTCAATTTTGATCGACAGAATGGCTATTTTCGATCTCAGGCAATTCAATTGCGCGAAAAATATTAATAACCGTACGCTTGACTTGCTTTTTGTAAACGACACTGTCTCTCAGAACTGTCTGGTTGGGACAGCTCTTGAGCCACTGGTCCCCATTGATAATCATCACCCTGTAATTACCGCCGACATCGTATTAGATTCTACAGTTATTTATTGTGAACCTCCACTTGAACAGTCTTTGAACCTTAAAAGAATTGATTTTGTAGCTCTCAATGCCGCATTACAAAATATCGACTGGCAATTCATTAACAATACCGCATCAACCGACGAGGCAGTATCCATCTTTATAAGCAAGATAAATCAGCTAATCGAATCTACCGCACCACCCCGACGAGCTCGTCCCAAACCCCCGTGGTCGAATCGGAACTTAAGAATGCTGAAACGCGTAAGAGCCGCGGCTTTGAGGTATTACAGCGTTAATAAAAATGCACATACAAAATCTGCATTCATAAAAGCTAGCAATGAATACAAAAAATATAACCGAACACTTTATGCTAGGTACTCGATCCGCATGCAAACAAACCTGAAGCAAAATCCAAAATTATTTTGGTCTTTCGTCAATGAAAAAAGAAAAGAAAGCGGGCTACCAAATAGAATGTACTTGGGAGACGTTGTATGCGACACTTTAGATGGTCAGTGTGAACTTTTCGCTAGACATTTCTCCAGTGTTTTTACTCCGGATACGCTAACAAACGACGACGCAGCTCTAGCATATGTTCCAGAAAATGCAACAAATATCCCGTGGCCGCAGTATTCTGCCGAAGAAATTCACTCCGCTATCAAGAAATTGAAACCTTCATCATCACCAGGCCCTGATGGAATCCCCGCTTCTGTGTTCAAAAATTGTGCCAATAATCTTTGCGCTCCATTGATGCTTATCTTCAATCGCTCACTGACCACAGCCACGTTTCCAGCAATATGGAAAAAATCGACCATGTTTCCTGTTCACAAAAAAAGGTAACAAGCAAAATGTACAAAACTACAGAGGCATAACGTCTCTCTGTGTTGGTTCAAAATTATTTGAAATTTTGATATCTCAAACGATAATGAACAGTGTCAAGTCGTATATTTCCATCGACCAACATGGGTTTTTCCCTGGTCGATCGATAAGTACAAATTTGGCTCAATTTACTTCTTTCTGCCTTAAGTCTATTGAAAAGGGATTTCAAATTGACACTGTCTATACAGATCTCAAGGCTGCGTTCGATTGCGTTAGCCATAATTTGCTCCTAGCCAAAATTAGTAGACTCGGCTTTGCGGACACATTTGTATCGTGGCTGGCATCTTATTTGAAAAAGAGACAAGTGTCGGTTAAACTTGGATCCAAAACTTCTTCCGCTTTTTGTAATTGCTCAGGCGTACCACAAGGCAGCAATCTAGGGCCTCTCCTATTCGCAATCTTCTTCAATGACGTGCTCTTAATGTTACCGGATGAATGCCGACTAGGCTATGCAGATGATCTTAAACTCTTTCACAAGATCAGAACTGAGGATGACTGTTTGATTCTACAGAATTGTATTGATAAATTTGCCAACTGGTGTGAAATGAACCATCTTACCATCAGTATACCGAAGTGTGCTATTATCTCATTCACACGAAAGGCTAAACCTATCACATGGAGTTATCGAATATCTGGTGAACCATTAGAAAGAGTGTTTTCCTTCAAGGACCTTGGAGTCACTCTTGATGAAAAAATCACGTTTCAGCAGCACTATTCTAGCATAATAGCCAAAGCTAATAGAATTCTCGGATTTATCACTAGAATTTCTAAGGAATTTAGAGATCCACACTGCCTACGATCTCTGTACTATTCTTTGGTGAGATCCGGACTCGAAACAGCTTCAGTTGTTTGGAGTCCCTACACATCGTACTGGGCCAAACGTATTGAGGCAGTTCAATCAAGGTTCGTCAAATATGCCCTGCGATCCCTACCTTGGAATAACCCTGATGCGCTTCCTGATTACAAACATAGTTGCTTGCTGATTGGAATGGAGACACTATCCGAAAGACGCATAATCGCAAGAGCCATCTTCGTGAAGAAGCTGATCGACGGTGACATCGATTGTCCAGCGTTGCTGCAGCAAGTCCATATGAACATTAGACCCCGACTCTTCAGAGGAAGTGAATTCCTACGAATCGATTTTCAGCGAACCAACTACGGCCAACAAGAACCTCTGCTTGCAATGTTTAAGGTGTTCAACAGTTTCTACAACTTGTTTGAATTCCGTATTTCAACTAATGTTTTTAAAACAAGAATTAGAAAAAGTAGCCAGCTAAGTCGTCTTGCGACTTTTTAATAAATGAATATTGTTTTATATAACGTAGAGTTACAACTAGTTCCTAAATTCATGTAGACAATACTGTCAGATGAAGTAAAATACAAAATACAAATACAAATAAGAAAATTTTAGAAAGTATACTGAGTATATTGAAATGGATTTCTGTTTTTCTGTATGTCTGTCTGTTTTCTATACGCTCAAAAACTTAGAAATATTTGTATGAATATATGAGATCTCTTTTGTGATTTTTTTGTTTTGGTTATAGTCGTTTTCCCACCTTTGTGGCATTTTAAGCTTTATATGAACGTTGCAGTTGGTGGACAGATATTGAGAAACATATCCGGTACAACAAAATTCGATGTTTACTCTTGGGTTCGAACTCGCGAACATCGGCTCAGGAGGCAACTGACTTGCCAACTGAGCTATATCACAAGCCCCTATCATGCAAATGTTACCAAATTTGGTATAAAATAATATTTTAGGAAACGAAAAATGGTTAAATGAATATTTGGCACCCATCCCTTCTTCCGATGTGCAGTTTGAAAGTGAGGAGAAGGGCTTCCTTACAATTTTTTTTCATAATTGGAGAAATAACCGAGCAAATGGGACCAAATTTTGCATGGGAGGATATTTGGGAACACTAAATGTTTTTAGGATTATTTTGAACCCCTCCCTCTTTCAAGTGGGGAAATAGGAGAGGGGGAGTTTGGCATCCATTCCAATTTCTGTATAGCTGAAGAACAAATCGTGCAAATAGAAATAAATATTACAAGGAATGGTATTAGGGTTTGATAAATGTATCCCTGAATCTTCGGTATCCCTTAACTCTTCCAGTGGGGTGGTAGGGGGAGGGAGGGGGTCTGTTTTTTGGGAAGATAGAAAAGAAGAGGGCAACTTCAATACAGTTTATGCCCAACCGAGAACTTATCTAAGAAATGCAGGGTGTTTTGGTACGAAAAATTGTGTATGATTATTAGAAAAGGCTTACCTATTTTAAGAAGTGGAGGATGAAAAGAAGAAAGGAAAAAGGATGCTCCTGTTTAGCTATTTTTAGCATAAATCGAGCACTTATGAATCAAAAGGGACAATCTTTTATAAGAGAGGTTGTTATGCATAACTCGAAAACTTATTGTTGAAAACGCAGGTTTCAGTGGTGGAATAGAGTTATCTTTATTCATGTTTCGTCTGTGAGGTCAGTAGAATACAACTATATTAATTAGCGATAGTTAATTTTTACTTTCCACTTCTTATATTCTAATCGGGAAAGTACTCATTTCTTAATGAGTACTTTGATATTCTTACCCAGAATATCTGACAACACTGTAGTGTTTCCAATCAATCATCACCGCTATTGTTTCAATTGCGAATTGACTCAAAGCATGCGGAACCAAAACAAACTCGTGGCAGCAGAAGTTGCTGCTTGCTGATGTACCAAAGGAAACCGTAAGTTTCAACACCTCTCCTCAATTCGCAGATTGAGAATGCTGAACAGCTTCGCCTGCCTCGCTCTTGGTAACGCCTTCGTGAACGCATCAGCTGGCTGATCCTCAGTAAAGATGTGCCACAAAGAAAGCTGACCGCTTCTTACGATCTCTCTGATGAATGCATACTTCACGTCCAGATGCTTCATCCACTGATGGGTCCGCGCCTCTTCCAGGTACTAGGTGCATGGGGTGTTGAACTCCATCGAAGTGAAATGAGTGCTAACCACAGCCAATTCACTTAGGAAGTTTGCTAACCAGAAACCTCCCATCACCGCATAGCACAAGGCTCCAGTCGATGACGTTTCGTTGACCACGAAATAAGATTCTCGAAATGGATCCGAGTTTGCGTATATGCGGTATACCAACGCCATATCGGTCATACGTCGAAGGTATCAGAGAACACGGTTCAGGCCTAGCCCATGCCTATCCGCCGGGCTGGTCTGGTATTTGCTAAGTGCGCTAACCGCAGCACTGATATTCTGATGACTTCAAAGAACCGATCAAATCGTCGAACGGCTGATCGGTGATAGCCTCACCATTGTTCAGCTGTGTCCGTCGAACGTTCGTGTCAGAGACAAAAAGGGTTTCCTGTAACCTGGGGTAAGCTAACCGCTTCCCAAATCTCCGCTATCATCGAAAACAGCAAACAACCGATCAAATCGTTGAACGGCTGCTCAGTGATAACCTCACTTCGCTCAGCCCGAATCTCGTTCCTTTCATGGCTACGGTGGTCTTCCGGAAAAGCAGTCCCTTTGGCCCTTGAGTTTACTGACGATTCGAAGTTGCTCTTCCTCATCATCAGCGGCTACGTTAGCCACGTAGCGTTGATTAGCTTCTCCTGTTCGCTGACTGCGTCTCTGGGCTGGTTCTGAATTGACGGAATCTTGGTCATCATCGTCGTTGCTACCGTTTAAGTCGCTCACGTTTCGCACCCTACGCTGACGGGCACCAGAATCGCGAATCTTGCATTGATTCTGGTGGCTGATAACCTCAATGTGCGATCGTACAACATATCTTGAGTGTTGTGTTCTGGTAACCCCAGAAAAGCATCTTCTTGTGGCTAACAAAGCCCTCTCTCGGTGGCTCCGAGAATAAGTCAGACTTCGATCGGCAGCACTCGTCCAGAATGCCGCAAAAATCATGAAATGGTTGAAATCGCTGACAACTTACCGTCGCCTGAACCACCTCCTTCGCAGCACCCGGAACAGCTTCCAAACATCGAAGACAAGCTCACACATGCTAACCACAGCGCAGCTAAAAAGTACGAGAACGATTTTCTCGACTTGCAGCTTCATAGATTCTCGTCCAGACGCGTCAACTCTTTGACCTTTCCTGGAAACCGTAGGGCAACTATCAGTAACATGAGTCCAATCTGGCTCTGGTAAGTTGCTGAAGTTGCTGGCAACTAACCGTCGCCCAAAATACCTTCTCCAAAGCAGCAGAAAAATCGTACTGCAGGCTTGGATCAGCTTTCGCGCACTGACTACAGCGAAGCTCCTCATCACAAGAGTAACCCTCTCGGCAAGCAGCTTTTTCCAATCTCCGATCCGGGCCAATCCTCCATCTGAAGCATTCGGGCTTGACCAATCCTGGTAACTGATCCCGAGAGTTCTCCTCCCGGCCGTCGGAAATGAAACCATGCTGCTAACTGCAGCACGGCTCGTGTCGGCATCGAGAGTAACCCTCTCGGAACCCAACTTCCCAGCCTCGAACTCCAGTGACACCTTCTGGCTGACCTGGAGCATCTCGTAGCCTCTGTGCTGACGGTCCTCTGCGCTGATGGTCCTCTGCGCATGGATCAGCTCATAACTGCTGACAATAGCGCACAACCAAAGCACGAGAGTAACCCTCTCGGCTATCAGCATCACCCAATATATCCAGGGTGGACCTTCTGACCATTGCGCTGCCCGATTGTTATTCCAGGGACTGCTCCCGGCCGTCGAACGTGAGCTCAAGCATGCTAACCGCAGCGTGGCTCGTGACGGCATCGAGAGTAACCCTCTCGGTCCACGAACCTCCCCGGACACGACCTCTGGTGGAATCTCCGTGCTGGCCTGGGACATCTCGCTGGCTCGTGTCTGCGCTGGCGGACTTTCGACAACTTGCTGGCCCTCTGCGATTGTCCTCTGGCTCCTGGCTGGCTCCTCGACCTGGCTGGTCCTTTTGCATTGGTCGCTGATGAACTTGCTAACCGCAAGCATTGAGAGTACCCCTCTCACTAACTCTTTATTTCCGTATCCAGACATATCTGGGCCCATAACCTGTTGGAAACGCAGGTTTCAGTGGTGGAATAGAGTTTTCTTTATTCATGTTTCGTCTGTGAGGTCAGTAGAATACAACTATATTAATTGGCGATAGCTAATTTTTACTTTCCACTTCTTATATTCCCTAACCGGGAAAGTATTCATTTCTTAATGAGTACTTTGATATTCTTACCCAGAATAACTTGCAACACTGTTGTGTTACTACGAACCAAAATTGAGTTGTTTGGCTTCACAGTGTGATGATATAAACATTTGTACCGTGTTTACCATCATCAGCTGTCATCATCAATCATCACCGCAGTTGTTTCAATTGCGAATTGACTCAAAGCATGCGGAACCAAAACAAACTGTTTTGGTTCTGCTCGTGGCAGCAGAAGTTGCTGCTTGCTGATGTACCAAAGGAAACCGTAAGTTTCAACATTTATCCAACTAATTGAGCCAAATATGGCTTGTAAGGCTATTAAGATATTAACAATGTCTGAATAAAAGTTCGTGAGCCACCCCAGCCAACCAAAGCCAAAAAATAAAAAAACTCATGATCCCTTCCCACTTTTGGAAGGTCTGGCAAAGCACAACGTTTCAGCTAGTCTCCTACAACAAAAATTTTATATTTTTACACGGTTAAGAGAGAAGTGTTTCGAGAGAAAAAAAAACTGCACAAACTGGCATCAATTCAAATTATGATAAAAACAAAAATGTGTATTTTTTATTCATTTACAAAAAAAGTTTGTTTTATGTACAGCAGCACCTTCCGAACATTATTCATAAAGTTGTGACTTGATTTTTTGATAGAATTTAAATATCTGTGAAAAAAAACAGGGATTTTCCAAAAACTACTTTTCTCATTTTTTTTTTTTTAAATTTTATCGTTTACTTTGTTTTACACAACCCTGGAGACACCCATTTAAAAGAACTTCTGAAACATGTCTCTAGGAAAGTTGAAAAAGGTAAACAAAAATGCAAAAAAGATTATTTCGAAAACCTTCTTAACCATTCTCCCCATTCGAAACTTTGGAAGAATATAAATTCTGTCTTAGGGAGCTCCAGAGAAAATTCAAAAGCTGAGATCAACCTGACTGTTAATAATCGAAGTACTAGTAATAAGAAAGAAATTTGTGAACTCCTCAACTCCTATTTTACCAGTATTGGTAGAAATTTGGCAAATAATATTGAAGTCGACCCATCTTTCGACAACTTATCTTTCATAAACAGAGTTCCTAACACCATATTCTTGCGACCTGCTACAGTTAATGAAGTTATTCAAACTATAGGATCATTGAAAAATAAAAAAGCTTTGGTCCTGATAACATTCTCTGTAGCTTATTGAAATCTAACTGCTTAGAAATGGCACGTACTTCAACTGCATGCTTTAATTTATTTTGGTATCGGGGGTCTATCCCGATAGTCTTTAAGTCGCTAGAGTCGTTCTTGTCTTTAAGGCAGGCAATGAAACGAATATTAATAATAACCGTCCAATTTCAACCCTTAGTGTGTTTTGCAAAATTTTCGGAAAACTCCTGGTAAGTCGACTCAATAACTTTATCAAAGAAAATAACATCTTATATAGCCTGCAATCCGGTTTTTAAGCTGGGTCTAGTACGCTTATTGCAATGTGTGAATTGATAGATTCGGTAATTGAAAACATAGACACAAAAAAAAAATTGTAGGAGGATTGTTTCCGGACTTAAGAAAACCCTTTGACACGCTTGATCATGACGTTCTCCTTAGGAAACTGGATTGCTATGGAATAAGAGGAGTATCTAATAATTTCTTTCGTAGCTATCTTACAGGACGGAAACAGTATGTTTCTATTGATAAAATAAATAGCTCGTTAGGACAAATAGAAATGGGTGTGCCTCAAGGTAGTAACATTGGGCCACTACTTTTTCTACTATACATCAATGGACTTATGGAACCTGCTATTACATTAGACTGAGTCGATTTGGGGTCATTTTCGAATTTCTCAAACCCTAGGGTCTCAAAAGCTTCGTTTTGGTCCAAAACTAATCCATGATTTTTTGCAGAATTTTTAAGTAACGTTTATATGAGTAAATTTGAACTTTTAGGTTTGTATGGGAAAATTGAATATTTTGTACTGAAAAATCAACATCATTTTTGTTTCTTCTGTGGAACCGAGCCTGATTATGGTTTTTGTGCCAATTTATGAATTTTTTACAGGAAATTTTCCGCTGAACAACTTCGTCGAAGACCGTAAATTCGTATCTTATTAGACAAAAAAGTTATTAGCTGTTCAACAGAGGTATGTCTTTTGGCATTGATAAACAATAAATTCAATAGACACCACTGCTTGTGCCCCGCAAAGTATTGCATGAAAAGTGGTCATGCAATACCTCGCAAGGCACACAACAGTGGTGTCTATTGAATTTATTGTTTATCAATGCCAAAAGACATACCTCTGTTGAACAGCTAATAACTTTTTTGTCTAATAAGATACGAATTTACGGTCTTCGACAAAGTTGTTCAGCCGGAAAATTTCCTTCAGGAATTTTATAAATTGGCACAAAAACCACCAGCTGGTTCGGTTGCACAGAAGAAACAAAAATTATGTTGATTTTTCAGTACAAAATATTCAATTTTCCCATACAAACGTAAAAGTCCAAATTTACTCATATAAACGTTACTTAAAAATTCTGCAAAAAATCATGGATGAGCTTTGGACCAAAACGAAGCTTTTGAGACCCCTGGGTTTGAGAAATTCGAAAATGACCCCAAATCGACTTAGTCTACTATTACATGGTACCCCCAGATGCAGATTACACAGCTTTATTTTATACATAGTATTGTCCCAATGTCAAAATCGAAAAAATGCAAAAAGACTTAGATATTATTGGTTAATACTTTAATAGCAATCTGCTGACCCTAAACCTTTTCAAGACCAAATACATGATATTTCGTTCAGCAAAAAGGAGAATTTATTGCAGCAATGACCTTTCTTATGATAATACTATAATCGAAAAGGTGGATAACTTTAAATATTTGGGGCTCACGCTTGATGAAACACTTTCGTGGAGTTTTCATGTCAACAGCCTTATAAAGAAAACATCGTCCTTTAGTGGTATTCTATGGCGAATTAGAAGTTTTTTGCCGCGTTATGTTTTAATTAAATTTTATTTTGCTTTCATTAACTCTGAGTTGAACTATCTTATTGCGGTATGCGGCAGGGCTTCCCTGTCTATCCTCGGGCGATTACAGACATTACAAAATCGTTGCATAAAAACCATATTCAAACTTCCTTATCTCTACCCTACGTCTTTACTGTACTCAAATACAACTCACAATATTTCACCTCTAACGCACTTGTGTAGTCTGCAAACATTATTGTATGTCTTCGACAATTTGAAATCTTAAGGCAACACAAGAAATTTATTGTTTAACTCAGGCACTCTTTCTCGCCATATTCGTCAATCACATCATTTGCTTCGAAGCCGTTGCTTAACATCTTTTGGTCAACGAAGAATTTCTTACATTGGACCTGCATCTTACAATTGTCTTCCAGAAGTTGTCAAAAATGCTAACAACCGCAACATTTTCAAATCGAAAGTGATACGTCACCTCAAGGAACTTCAGTCATAAACCTAATCATCATGCCAGTATTTTTTATTTTTTGTTACACATATATTTTAACTTAATTTTTTTTCTAAAGTAACGTTAAATTTTTTTTTTGTAAATACTTTTTCCTGGTTTGTATAAAAGCTTCATCAATTAATTTTTAATTTGTTTTTTTTTGTATTAATTATTTATAAAATATGGATCTCTTCAAAGGAATACTCTTTCCACTGAGATTCATTCTTAGTTTTGTTTAGTTTACTTGTCTAGCTTTATTCCCTCACATTAAGTAAAGAAACATTTTTGTTAAGGTTCTCAGCATGAATAAATTTTGCTCGCGTTTTTGTTTTTTTTGTTTTCTGCCAGACATGCTGAGAACAGAAAGCGTTCATTACAAGGGGGCTCATATGAGCTTTTTGGTGTGGGGGAGTGTGATGGGCCGCTTTATACGTGTAAAAAAAGTAGGTATGAAGAACTTACTCATTTTAAGCGGATTTGTGCCAACGTAAGAACTTAACTGCACAATTAACACACGACGTATTACAGGTGCCCAAAAACAAGCCGCCTTCCATTCCATGGCGCACCGCCTGTACAATATCTCCATGGAAAAGGAAGATTTTGAAGAAGAAAAACATAAAATCCTTGAGGTAGGTTTTTTGAACGGTTTTGACAACGAATTTGTACTCAAAATTCTCCGAAAACATGCCCGAAAAAAGTACCGAAGTGATGCTACCACTTTCAGGCCAGAGAAAGAAGAGCCCTACAGAGTTAGCCTGCCGTTCCACCCGAAACTAACTAATGGGATAACAAAAATCCTTTCTCAACACGGTCTGAAAACAGCATACAAGAGCGGCAACACCCTTAAGGATCGGTTGGTCTCCTTGAAGGATAAGATCCCGCAGGATGAGAGATCCGGAATCTATGAAATTCCCTGTGAGAGTTGCCCAGCTGTTTACATTGGCCAAACTCGTCGCAAATTTAAAGTTCGACTTAAAGAACATCGGAATGCTGTAGACAACAACAGGGTCAATGAATCCAGCGTAGCCGCCCACGCAACGGAAATGGATCACTCCATAAACTGGGAAAAAGTGATCTATAGGAAATGCGTTAGAAAAGCCTCACATTTGAACGCTTGGGAGTCGATGTTCATTAGTACTTCCGAAAAACCGCTAATGAACGAAGATGACCCACCAATTATGTCGCCGCTTTTCACCTTCACCAAAAGGAAAATCTCATAAAGGAACCTTCTTTCGACGAATACTACGACACTCGTAGTATGATCCTGCTAGTAATTTCTTCGTGTGATCAGTCGGACATCGTCCTGTAGATGGGCAACATCGAGCCCGAAACCGGTCGACAAAAAAAGGTAATTTTGAATCCTTTTTCCGTTTGTAAGAACGTCAAGTGTCGTGTCCTGTAATACGTCGTGTGTTAATTGTGATGAAGAACTTAGGCTGCAATGCGTGACTGATGCTTGCACATCTCAATTCCGCCTTTTTTTTTTTATTTCCATCGAACAAACTTATCTTAAATATTTCGGTGAACCATATGTCTCTGTTTGTTCGCCAACTAAGCAATCGAATATATGCAATAAAAACGCCCACTATTCTGAAAAATGCAAACTATGTGCAAACTTAAGAAGCAATGTCAACTACATTGTCCTCCATCTTTCCTCTATTTCTATGAAATGCAAATCATTGGTCATTGTTTTTTTTTTAACTTAAGCTGTTCTCTCAACATACTGTAAAAGTGTTCTCTTAACGCATTTCAAACTTTTAACTCGGGGTTTTTTTCGAAAAGAGTTTGTTCAAGTTTAATCGCTTTATTGTACTCTCTACTCTCTTTTCCTCAACAAGCTTGATGAATAATTAGAAGAGCTGGCTTCTCAAAACGCTTTTAAAATCTAAGTTGACCTTTTGATTCACATGAATAATGAACAATTCATTCAAACTATCCTCTCGCAATCTATCAAGCTAACAAGCTGTTCTTTCATTCCACTTGATTTTCAATTTGATAAGTAACCTAAGCTATCTTCTCAACTCGCCTTTAAAATTTCATCTGTTCTGTTTCTTATCAGTGACTTAGGCTGTCCTCTCAATTCACCGATTTCAAGCTGTCCTCTCAACTCGCTCGTTTTTTTTCTATAAATTACTCAGACTATCCTCTCAACTCGCTTGTGTTTTTTCATCAACTATTCAGGCTGTCCTCTCAACTCGCCTTTCGGTTTCAAGCTGTCCTCTCTGCTTGCTTGATTTCTCACCAATAACTCAGGCTGTCATCTTAACTCGTCTTTAAATTTTATGCTGTCCTCTCGACTCGCATTCTTGTTTTCGATACGTTCAGGCTCCTCTCAACTCGTCTTAAAATTTCAAGCTGTCCTCTAAACTCGCCTGAAATTGTGAATATGGCACTGAATTTTAATTTTTTTTTCCACCCCAGTCCAAATAGCTTCCAAAAATCGTATTTCTGCTTCAACTACTTTTCGCTACTCATTTAACCCCGCTTTTTGAGTAATGGGTAAGTGAAAAAGTGTTTGATTTTTAAGCAAATTTGATGATCATTTACTCAACGTGAACCGTTTGTTTTCCTTTTTCGGTTTGATTTTTCTTTATAATTTCTCATTTAATTAAGATTACGAGAAATTACCTGTCACGGTCCTCAATGTACGGATCTGTCCGGAGCTCCGAAGCTCGGAATCAACACAGAAACACGCACTACCAGGGGATCATACAAACTAATTGACTCGCTCGCTTGATTGCCGGTTGCCTGACTGACTTCCTGCACGCTAATGACTGATGACGCGATGTCGGTTTAATCCGTTCACACAGAGACCAGTTTTATTTTCATCTCTCAACCATTTCGCATAAATTCCACTATGTTATAAAATCATGTTTAGTCGCGTTGTTGAGTTATTGACGGAATAACACTTTTCACGGTCATTTTCACAAGAAGTGTCAATGGGCTTTAAAATAGAGGTGTTTTTACCTGGCAATGACTTTCGGAGGCAAACTTTCAAAAAACTGCTTTGCATTGCCAGAAAGTCTATTGATTCACATATATAACCTTTGCAAAAACATTGCATGCAATTTTTAACAGCTCTTGCAAGCAATGAAAGTTTGTCATTTTTAAATACTTTTCAATGGATTCTGATTTTATATTTTGAAATGGTTATAATTTTTTTCATAAAATTTTTAGCTGCTTGTCATTTTAGCCAAAAATGAAGCTTAAGAATAGTCAAACCCAAAAATCAAATACCAACTTCATTTCAGGCTTGTTTAAATTTTCTGGAAGATTTCAAGTGCAAAAATTTTTTCTTCCATATAAATTTCCATACAAAATTGAAACGCGTTGCGCTAACTTAAGAATCAACCAAATCATATAAAATTTTACACTGATGCTGGGTGAAACTCGGAAAACTTTAATAATACAAAATAGTCCGATAATGATGTTGGTTTTTTTACCAACTAACGAATTGCATTAAAAATTAAGTAAGAACACCATGATTGTTAGCGATGCCTCAGCGTAGTAATTTGATCAAACAAAAATTTGAAAATAATATCTCTGTGATAAAAAAAACAATTCTTGAAGATTTGTTGTGTGGTTTCACTTTGTTGATAAATTCGATGTTAAGCTATCAAAAAAAATTTTTTGTAACAGTATAATTTTGTAACAGTGTAACAGTGTAATTTTGTATTCCGTAGACCAGTTAGCAATTGAATTTGTAGCCCACCTTTTAGTGCATCATCTTGGCTTCCAGCGCAGAGTCTGGGAAATGAAATGAGCTTCAACCGAAATATTCGACCCGAAACGGATGTTGCCAGATGCGCTTTCGACACACCGCATCATACTTGTTAACATATATACATATATACGCTGGCTCTCCGGTAAATTCGCACCCAGGATCACTCAATGGATGCTGGTCCCGGGTGCGATTGTGGCGGTTGCGACCAGAAGTCCAAAAGTGGGTGTGGGTGGGCAATCGACGGCGTCGTCGTCCGTTCTCATCCACATGTTCCGCAGTTGTTTACACAGTCTACATGAATTCATTCTCGGTCATTAGGGCAGGACGTACGCTGAATGAACGTCGTCCTTGTTGTAGTTGTTGTTGATGCTGTTGTGTGGTGCGCCCTTGATGTTCGGGAGCTGCTCCGGTGTGCGCTTCAAAATGGAAGCTGATGCGTATGAATAAGTGCAGCAGCAGAGGCACCATGTGCGAGTCTTGTGGAAATGTGCAGCTGAATGTGCGAATTAGTTTCGGATCGTTCGCTTCAAATGCTTTCAGAGAGAACGGCTGAGAACGGCCCAAAATGGAAGCTATGTACCTACATAGGAAGATATGAAAGTCGATGTACTTTGTTGCACTTTGCAATCTACCGAAGCTCTTTGATGCAGCAAACACTTTAAAAGTGATTTTATCAAAAGCTATCTTAATTGGTAGAGCCTTGAGTTTCATTTTGCATGAGAGCTGTACATATGAGCACTTTAAACGCTTGTTCAATATTCAATTTAAAAGAGTTTTAAAAATAGATTTCCATTACTTTGTATTTTTTGTAAAATAAAATTTTAATGAAATGTCCATAAGGAAATCTTTGATTATGATGTTAAAGGGTGATACGGTCAAAATTTGGTCAATATCAACTTGACGTATTTCTTTCAATTTGGCATTTAAAAAACCTGAACACCCCTCATTTTGAAAGTGTGTGTGTGTAGAATGTTGCTCCTATTTTGATTTTGAAATTCACTCTTCACTTGTCAAAATGCCGTCCAAGGAAGAAGAGCAGCATACCATCCGAGCTACTCGCACTCAAAGCTGGCAAAATCGCTAAAAGTTGCGAAATCAACCGTTACAAATGTAATTAAAGTGTTTGAGGAACGTTTGTCCTCAAAGCCAGGAAGTCTGGATCGGGAGGAAATCGAAAACCAGAAGCCGCTGAGACGACAAAGAGAGTTGCCGGTAGTTTCAAGCGAGACCCTAACCTCTCTCTCCGAGATGCTGCAAATAAGCTGGATGTATCGTCCACAACCGTGCATCGAGCCGAAAAACGAGCCGGACTATCGACTTACAAGAGGGTAGTGACTCCAAATCGCGATGATAAACAAAATACGACGGCCAAAGCCCGATCCCGGAGGCTGTACACGACGATGCTGACGAAGTTTGACTGCGTGGTAATGGACGACGAAACCTACGTCAAAGCCGCCGGGACAGGAGTTTTATACGGCAAAAGGAAGCGGAAAGGTAGCAGATATTTTCAAGCACATAAAACTGACAAAGTTCGCGAAGAAATATCTGTTTTGGCAAGCCATCTGTACCTGTGGCTTGAAAAGCAGCATTTTCATAGCTTCCGGGACTGTCAACCAAGAAATTCACGTGGAAGAGTGTTTGAATAAACGTCTGCTGCCTTTCCTGAATTCGATCTTTGATAACTCATAAACTAATAAACCATGAAAAGCATGGAAAATTTAATCAGATCCTGCTTAAATATTTACAAAAAAAAAAACTAACAATCTTCAGAAATTGGTAGAAAAGATTACAACCAACAAATTGCATTTTATTTCAGGAAGTCTATGTGTATTCGATATTGAACATTTTAACTCACTCAACAACTTTGTGTTCACCACTATTCACATCCACAACTTTTTTGAAGACATTGAGAAAAGTTACAAAAAAAGCTTCTACAGCTTTTGTCTATGAATTCAAATTTCCTTGTGCCATAAAGTGTTATACCTAATTGTTGGTAGTCCCGTTTCGTTGATTTTTGAGTGCAGCCATCATTGTGGCATTTTATCAATAAGATTTTTAATCTTTCAACAAACCTACAATAGCCATCATGTAAATCGTGCAACTTTATCGAAAATTTTCACTAGTTTGAAAGTTTTTTAAAGACATTCGCAATCTTCAAAGAATTAGATTGGTCCTTTTATCTCCGAAAATATTACAGAAATATATGGCTTTGACTCAGGGATAGTTTATTTGAAGTTCATAAATCGTACACACTTTGAGAACTTATTTCCATGTCTTTCACAATGCACAATGGGAAAATTTGAACCCAATATCACAAAAAAGAGGTCGCAGGTTTAATGACCTGAAATAATAAGGCGGGTGCTTTTTATTTGGCATGTGTGCCTAATGTTAACATACCACTTGATTTTGACTGTTTGTGACAATATATTCAAGTTGTCTCAACTTTTAAAACAATTGATTACGTAACGGATCATTTGAACTTAAATTTTGCAATCAATTTAGTTTTCTTAATCCCAAGTGTAGTAACTTTTCATTCGGAAACACTTTTTTTAATCAATTTTCTTTTACACTCATTTATATTTTTTTTTTATTACTAAAAACTTTTTTTATAAATTCATCCAACCTTCCGTGTTGAAATTCGAATTTAGAATCCGACCACAACGTGTTCATCATATTCAGATTTCAACATTCCTTCTTGTTCCAAATTTCTTCTTATTCTGTTTATGTCCTCTTATACAAACTAAACGGAACTTGACCTCTCGCAAGCCGTCTTTCAATGAACTGTTATTGTTACCTCTCGCACAACTTATTTGGATTTGACCTGTCGCAAGCCTTTTTTTGTAACGATCGTCATAAACGCATTATAACATTTCTGAATTTCATCTCAATTAGTTCGTGACCTCTCGCACAAACTTAACGGGACTTGACCTCTCGCAAGCCGTCTTTTGATGAACTGTTATTGTGACCTCTCGCACAATTAGTATGGACTTGACCTGTCGCAAGTCTTCTTCTTATCAAACGTCATATTCTCATTTAAATTTTATTCAACATTTCTGATTTTTTTTCATTTAGTTTATTACCTCTCGCTCAAACTAAGCGAGGTTTGAATAAATATAGTTATGTTTTTTTTTTAAATCCTCGCCGATTTTAATTTTTTTTTTTCATTTTATGTTATAAAATAGTTTCTGAAGATGGTTGAAATAAACAGTAAACCGAAACGTTAAAAATAAAGCATATCTTTTCTTCTAAACATCACCGAACAACATCAATTAGAACCCCCAAAAGGAAAAACAACTTAGATTCATATTTATTAAAGATAACTCAAGCAACCAATAGTCACATATTTACTTGAATGAAGTATTGAAAGTCACATATTGGCTGCCAAAGAGAATCAACTGCCCAATTCTCTTTAGTGAACTTTATGTACTCATTAATGAACTTGAAAGTAGCAAAAGTGATTAATATGTACGTTGTATGTGACTTGTTTTGCCCAATTCTCATTAGTGAACTATATGTGCTCAACAACGAACTTGAAAGCTGCAAAAGTGATCTATCCGTACGTTATACGGGACTTAAGTCACATAAAGGGCACAAAAGTGCTCAATACGGGATTTGGTAAGTCACATAACTGGCACAAAAGTGCTCAAACGGGATGTGATAAGTCACAAAAAGTGCATTGATGTGCTTTCAAAATCAAATCACCTCTTCGAGCTTTAGTTTCAGTTAGAACAACATATAGGCGTGGTCTAGTGGTAGCATGTTTGTTTCTCACCACAAAGGCCGGGGTTCGATCCCCAAGCCGGGCAAGTTTTTTTTTCAATAAGTAATTTTGTACTTGAGGGGCAGAAGCAATTGAGCAATTTGTCGAGTTGAAAATCCAGCGCGTGGCATCATGGCGGCACCGGTACAGAACACAGTAAATAATCAAGAGAAGGTGATATGAACCGAAGCCAACGGTTCAGTTGAGATAGAGAGAAATTTTTTTGCTCATATTGCGATTTTTTGGAAGCTGAATTAAGAGGCCGCTGGAAGCTGAATAGAAGATCATAAATCTTTATTCGAATGTTAATTTAAGGACACCTCAGTTTCATTGGTTTTAATGGATTAAGTACAAACGTGGTAAAATCAAAACATCTTGCATCACTGCTGGTACGAAACAACTTGAGAAAAGAAAAAAAAACATTTACCATGCATGAATCATGATTATTTTCGAACCGACGCCATATTAGACAATTTAAATTGATATAAGATATCTTTAAGAATAATCTCGATTGGGAGCGTAAATGCGCTATTGTAATAACCTTTCATTCGAAAACACCTTTTTTAATCTCTTTTCTTTAACACACATTCTAATTTTTTTTATTACAAAAAACTTTTTTTTATAAACTAATCCAACACGCTGTGGTCGGATTCTAGATTCGAATTTTGTTTCCGAATGAAAGCTTACTTCCTTTAGAAAACTCGTTAAAACCGACAAAATAGAGACTTATTAATATTACCCCAAAGCATCAAATTCGAAACAAAGACGAAATCAATTTTTAAATCCAATTTGAAGTAGTCTAATAAATTTCTGCAACCATGTTTTACGTTCATAGGAGTCCAGTTCTGGTTTTAAAAATTTTAAACATGCCGAATTCCCCTTAACAGGAAAAATAATCAAGAAATATTGAAAAAAAATATCAATCTTACCCCATTTTACGGTACTGAAAAAAATTTGGAAAGGGCTATTTACAAAAAAAAAATCGCAAAAAGCGATCATTTTTGCCTCCTTTTACTTCTATAAAAATCATGTTTTTCTTTTATTAAACTACTCACTAATCCACTTGGATTTGCCCGAATTCTCACAAATCATAAAACTTAAGGAATAGTTTCTCATCTATAATTCTGTGGAATTTTCTAATACAATCCATTTGAAACGTCATCCAGCCTATTTTGGGTTCCAGGTTTGAAAGATATGTTAATTCTCTAAAGAATTTTCTGATTGAATTATTTATCGAGATTTTATATAAAAAAATGATAAAAATTTTGATTAAATTTTATTATTGCGCCCATAAATAAAAGTTTTTGAATCGATCGTTCATGCGTGTTCAGACTTTTCCAAATTAATAAGTGTATTGAATGCTCATTATCACTTGGTAATGTCATCATTCATTCTGTAACTATTTATATCAAATACTCTATTCTACATCTGTTTTCGTAAATCTTCTCGAAAAACTGTTCGATTAATGTTGTTGATTTTGAGATAAAAAAAAACAAATTCTGATAGCAAAGTGCTTCAAACTAAAATTTATTACAAAGGGGTTAGTAATTAGGCTTGCCAGATACTTTCAGAAAAAAGTGGGACATTTCACGACAAAAAAGCGGGACACAGCCGAAAAAAGCGGGACATTTTAGAAACTCTTAGAAAAGCTTGATTAACTTATATTTACATATGCATACCATAAGCCAAAGTTGTTCATAGAAAGTACACTTAACTCAGTTTTTCTTACATGACTTCGATTTACATAATTTTTTGCCAAATGCACCGTTATTTTCCAGGGTTCTCACGGATTAACACGTTATTTGAGATAAAATATTTCGAGTCGTACATGTAAACGGTAGATTTGATATCGTTTAAAAAATCTGTGTGTAATGTGTATAAAAATTGGTATGTTTGGTAATTTGTTTAAAAATCTGAAAACCTAAGAAAAGAAAAGATTCGATTTGTTAAAAAACAATCTTACTCTACTCCCAAAAAAAAATCTAAATCTACTTTCAATCTCAATCCAAATTCAAGTTTAAGTTTGAAATTTGGCTCTTGATAAAATTATAATTATATTTTTTATAGATTTTTTTTACGGGCTATTAGATCAATGTTTTCTTCATCCGTCAATACAAAAATGAATTCCTTAAATAAAATCCTGTGGATGTTGTTTTTTTTTTTCAAAAATAAAAACTGACTGACTTTAGTAAAAAAAATAAATTTTGAAATTGATATAACACTGAAAATTATAAGTATGCAACTCTTGCAATTTGAAATCTGATTTTTGAAAGTTTATTCTGTATCTAAATTCTGAACCTGAATATAAATTCAGGTTCAGAGTTCAGCATTCAGATTCAAAGTTCAGATTAAGCTAATGAATAAGTAAACATTATAAAGTTTACTAAATGTGAAATTGAATTTGGGATTTTTTCCGAGTTTCAATAAGATTTCTGAAATGTTAAAAAACAATTTTTTAATTCAGATTCCAGATCAATATTTCGATATGAAGAGACGAACCAACAAAAGTTGAAAATTTCTATAATAAAGACAAAAAAAATCGACACATACCAAGAATTGAAACTTGTTTCAGAGCCTTCAATCATCTATCCAGTATTTTATATTTGATGTCTTAGGTTTCAATATGAATTCTTTATGTCATTTTTATATTTTAATCTGAATAAAAATATGAACTTCGAATAATGAACTTCATTTAAAGTTTTCAATTCTGGATTGCCGTTTTGAAGTTTTCGATTCTGCAAAAGAATTAACTTTAAGAACTTCGAATCTGAACATGAAACCAAAACTTAGGATAATTTCTCAAGCTATGATCTTTTAGAGTCCGGGCACTTCATTTTGGCGATACCTACATTCCTTAAGTTCGGATATGCAAAAATTTGGCAGCGTTGTGTTGGTAATGAAAAGGACTGCCTTGCCTATTTTTTCAGATGTCTGAATTACGTGCATTTGAGAATTTTACGATGAAAAAGGATATGTAAAGAATATTTTTACATAATCACTCGAAAATCTTTCTTTGTCGACTTGAAAACTCATGAACTGTTGCTTTTTCTGATTTTTTTTGGCTCAAGTTGTACAAAAATATAAGGAGGCTCACTAGAATGCTTACGTTTTTCGATTAAACGAATAGTTTGAGTAGCAAAAACTGCGGATCAAATATTGGATGAAATGCGAACTGAAAATCAAGAATCCTAAACCAGATACATAGTGCAAAATATGAAAAGAAAAATACAATTTAGATTTTAATAATAGGTAACCAGCATCTAGAAATGATTTCAAGATATTAAATTCAGTAACGGATTTCTATCATCAAGTGAGAAAATTTTGGAAATATGTGGCAGAATTCTTCAAACATTGGTTGAACGTGCTCCAAGAACGCTAAACTAAATCAGAATCTTACTATAATGCTAAGAACCTTAGAGTTATTTAGTATTATCTTAAATTAACAAAAAACTATGCTGCTTATTTAGAGAAAAAGACGTATTTGAAAGATTTTCTGGGTTGAACCAATCAATCTAAATTGAGACTAAAGTTTGAATTGTAAGTTAGTGAACTTTATAAAAAATTTCCAAGAAAAAAAACGGGACATTTTGAGGAAAAAGCGGGACAGCGGGACATTCAACAAAAAACGGGACATGTCCCGCTTTTGCGGGACGGATGGCAACCCTGTTTGATATTATTAGGTTTCTATTTAAGTTAACTTACATTTAAAGTTTTCTTAAGTGCTTTTTTCAACATCAAATTGACTTGTAAGCAGTGTCATCGATCAGAGACAACTGTTTCAAAAGTAATAATTTTGTTCAATAGAATTTAACTTTTTCTAAACGTAAAAGTAATTTTAATCAATTTTCAACTCAACTTGATGTAATCCGGAAATCCCGCCAGCTATTCTAAAAATGGTTCAGCACGTTATCGCAAATGACGGGTAACTATTGATTAGCAAGAAAGGAAATTGTTTCAATAACTTGACTATTTAGGAAGAGCACTTTATAATTCACATTATGTTAACCTCGGGTTTGCTCAAGTTGCTGAAGTGATCCTGTAGATGATGTAAAACTGAGTTAAGGGCCGCCCTCCGTCGTTATTCGTCTGTAAGCCAAGGTTGCCGAAATCACAGAGTTTTGAGCAAAATTTCGTCACAGAATCTGTGTCACAGATCAAGGAATTTTTAAATTTTTTACAGAATTCACAGATTTTCTAAAGTTTGTACAGATTTCCAAACTTATAATTCTTTTATGCCATTTTCGAGTTTTCATTTCTGACTTTAATTCATGTAAATATGAAAACAAGGTAATTTAAATTGATTTTTTAATTGAAATTTCCAATTTGTTGATGTTTGACATGATTTCCCTATGAAATTCATAAAAAAAAGCGTCACAGAAAACCGTCACAGAATTTTAGGTTCAAATAAAAGAATTCGAGATTTTTTTTTCTGTTAAAAACACAGATTTTTTTCGGCAACCTTGCTGTCAGCTCGTCTTGTCAGAAATAGTTGTAGGAAACGTCCCCAAAATCAGGCCACGTCTGTGTCCCAGTTCTTAACAATTAAAGTATCTTTTTTTGTTTTCCGAAATTCAATCAAAACTTACTTTTTTTCTTATGCAGAGCATGATTGATTGATTGAAGTACGTTTATTCGAGAGAATGCCTTGTGCCAAGCGATTAAAATCCCTTGAGCAAAGAATGGAAAATAATCGTATTCTACAGAGAATATGCGCGTTACGTCATGTGTTAAGAAATCGAAACATCAGTATTTGAAGCTAAACGTGGGAGTAAGGTTCATAGATTTTAGATTTTGGCAAGGATGGATTAACGGGGGGGGGGGGAGGGGCAAAAGGGTCAATTGCTCCGTGCCCCCCGGCTCAGGGGGGCCCCCCGAGGGAAAAAAAGTTTCAAAATAACTTCAATCATACTACTTCAATTTCTACAAATCTTTGAAAACAATTAAAAATTCAAGAATCGAAATGAAAACATGAAACAAAACAACTAAAGGGGCCCCCGTGAAATAATATCTAGAACAGCGGTGAGCAACCCGCGGCCCGCGGGCCGCATGTGGCCCACGAGACCCTTTTGTGCGGCCCGCGAAGCTTTTTTCAATTTTTTATGCCTTTTCAACAATGGATTATTAGGAAAATTTAAATGACTTGATCAAAATATGCTCTTATCTGCATTTGTCCACAATCATTGAGATTGTTAACTTTTACTGACTTTGAAGCATTTATTATGTTCTGTTCAAGGCATAAATGCAATATTTGTTATTGGCATAACCTTATTTATGGTTTTTTTTTTATTCAGGATACATTTTTCCTAATAATTTAACTCCTACCACCTTGAAAAGTAAAATTCATTAATGTGAGGAAGAGCAGCTAAAACTACACATGATCAAAGGAATTTCGCAGTCCGTTAGTGAAGTCATTATTTTCGTTTCAGGCAAAAATGAAGTTGAATGATAAAATATGCACAGCAGATTATTTCTATCTAATTCGGTAAAAAAACTTGTTCTGTTAGCGTTCAAAAACTGGCAAAAAAATTCAAACCAAAACCTTGTTAAATATTATTTATTTCTGAATATTGACGAAAAAACGAAAGTTTAATAATAAAGCATGGGTGAACGATTTTAGATTTAGTAATAAAATGAATCAGCCGGCATTAAAGTTACTGACAAAAATTATAATTTCTTGATAAAAAACCATAGGTATCGGGAATTCTGTGATTTGATCCAAAAGTTATTTGACGAAAATCTGTGATGCTTTTTTTAGAAATTTGATAGAAAATTTATAACAAACATCGATAAATCGATTTGTTTCACTCATAATATAGCTTTTGAAAATTTGAAAAAAAAAAAAAAAAAAAGATAGTTGCTTAAAAATTTAAAATTTTTCTGTGATTTCTATACAACCTTGGTCAACATCTCAATGCAATGATCCAATACAGAACATCGATTTAAATAACGAGGTTCTTATCGTTCGTTGGAAAACAATCTAGGATTTGAGGACAAGTTTTAATTATGGAAAAACAAAACACAGAAAGTCAATTAGCAATTCAACGTCCAACGCTAAGAAGACGGTGATTGACTATTGAAAAATTGAGAGATAGTGAAAATGACAAATATTTAGTGATGTATCTTTTCAATATCGGGTATTTAAAAAGTCGTGTTGAATTTCTGTTTTTGAACTCGTGAATTCGGTTTATTTTTCCTTTTTCAGATTTATCTTCGCCAAAAATTTGTAATTATAAAAACTGACGTGAAGTTCTGTTTATTATTAAAAAAAAAGTTATTTTAAGTGCGGCCCGCCGACAAGATTTCAAATTTAAATTGGCCCGTTGGTTCAAAAGGTTGCTCACTCCTGATCTAGAATAGTTTTTCTCTTACATAAGTTAAGAGGGCCCCCTAGAGTAAGCAGTGAAAGAGTTCTCCCGCATTTTTCGGGCAAAAAATATCAAAATCTTGGTATTGGATTTCAAAATTAAGTACCCAAAATCTGGACAAAAAAATTAAGCAGAATATGGAAGACCACCGAAAATTTTCATTTCTTTTTTATCGGAACATGTCAGTTAGTGTCAGTGTCAGTGTCACAGTGCTAAGAGAGAACAGAGAAGCTTTATGATAAATATTTCGAAATTTTACCTGAGCAGTATCCGGGTTAAAACCGGGCATTATTATTTATAACTTTTCAATCATATTTCATTTTCATAAATTTATCCTTTGGGTATTAAATTCTTAATCCTTTTCCCTCGCTATTTTTGAAAATAAAATCTATAATAAAACAGTAGTTGCTTAAATTGGACCAATCGACAGTACTGAGTTTCTTTATTGAATTCCAATCCCATTCCCATTTCCATCTGCCTTTGACTTGAAATTCGTATTGAAAATTAAACTTGATTTGATTTTTTTTTGTGTTTTAAAGATAAAAATTTGAAAATTGAAATACACATTTGGTGCAATTTCTGCTTTGGCTCAGATTGTATTGTAACTTTGAATACCTTTTTTTAAATTAAATTCTTTTTTTATTTCTCAAAACTTGATTTGAAATTATGATTTAGAATTGAGACACTAAATTGTGGTTCTGTATATGACCTGATTGAAAATTTTGAATTTTTAAACTCTTATATTTGTATCTCTATGGAATTTGAATTCAATTATTATGTTTATTTTTTTTTTTTATTTTGTATTCTATGTTTCAAATATCGAAGATGCTTCCATATTGTCATTAGGTGAATATTTCTCGATGAAGCACAAACCAGACGAAAACCAACAAACCAAATGATTAAATGAAAAACAATTATAATATCTTTTCGGTCATTATTCTAAAAATAATTCTAAAAATTCTAAACTAAAATAAATTTTACATTTTGCCGCTCTTTGAAAAATTTCTAAAATCTTCCGCAATGTTTGCACATTTTTTATTAACAATATTTATTAGAAAATACTAGAAACCATCTTCTACGCAGACAACATGGCTATTTGAAGACAGTATACTGAACTCATCTCCAGTTCTTTTACAGGTTTAAAATGTTATGTATTAGATAGCATTTTAAAAAAAATCGAATCATAGGGCCCCCCCGAGAAAAATTGCCCCGGGCCCCCCGATGGCTTATTCCGGCTCTGGATTTTGGTGTAAAACCTTTCAATATACCAAAAGGAACCAACCTAAATTTTTTGTTCAAGGTAGAGTTGTATAATCTGCAACCGAAAAAATCAATTCCTGAGGAATTTTGAACGAATGTTAGCTTAATATATAAAAAAGCCAAAAATAAAATATCTTTTTTTCATCAAAACAGCAATGATTCTTTTTTCCCAACAGCTATCAGATAAAGAGAAATCTAAAAAATTGTTTTCTACCCTAAAATCATTGCGTACTTTAAGGCACAGTTTTCTAGTTTTTAGATAAATGCAGTATTTTTAGTTCTTTTTGGACTTGGTAGGCTGTGGCTGAGTGAGGAGGACAGGTTTTTTCTGTCATCGAAAAATTAGAGAAAAATTCAAATCCCGGAAAATTGACGGAACTAACAAATCGAGTAACGGAAACGGATCTCCCGGAAAGCAAACAATCTCCCCCTCCAGATTAAAATAGCTGTTTTGCGGAACCGCGGACTCCTTTTCATCTATAGATCCTATAGGATTGGCATTTTTGGTGAGCCCGTTCCTTTATTTTACTCTATTTATACTTTCTATTTATACTTTAGTTTATTTTGCAGTGTAAATCCATTTGAGTAAAATTTCGATTTTAAAAATTTTGATTTCCGTTCGTGATTAAAAATTTAAATACCTGCTGATATGATTTTTTTTTTGGCAAAAACTTAACGTAAGATTTGTAAACGTTTGAGTACATGTCATAAACATGAGGCCGCTTTAAAACACGATAGCTGTTATTTATTTTAATTATCGCTTCGCTTTCAATGTAAGGTTTTGCCTATAACAAATGATAGTTTATTTTCTAGGTTCAATGTAGGTTCAATGTGGCCAGCGTATAGGGACTTAAACACTAGAAATCTTTTGTAATTTTTGTGGATTACTTCAAATGTGTCACACGGTAGCAACCTCGAATGTTTGTTTTATTATTCTCAAATGAACAATAATCACAACTTTGGTGTTGTTTGTAACCAGGTTTTGCTAGGATTTTTTTCGTAGATAATCTTCGAATGGTGTTTCAGGAAAGCTTCGAATTGTTTAAATCGCATCTTAAAACTGTAAAAGTAGAGGTATGATGGTATCCTATTTACCTCTTATATCTTGGCGTATCTAAATTTTAATTCAACTGGTAGATAGTTCAAGTAAATAAACTGGGTTGTTATTGAATATAACTGTTTTAAAGCAATATTATTCAAATTTTTCCCATGTGTCCAGATTTCATTAAATATTTCAAATTATCGCGATGAAGAAGACCTTATTTAGTTTTTTTTACTTAAAATTGTAGCGGGCTTGAAAAACGATAAAGTTATGCGAAAGTTAGCCATTAGTTAAAAACAGTTTTCTCTGCTACATGAAAAATATACGATTTTTATACAAAAAATTTCGAAAATTTCATTTTTCTTTAAAGTGCTTCAAAATGTTGCAAATAATAGTGATGAATTCTAATATTCAAACGATGCGTTTAAATCCAATCTTTTCTTAGTTAATATGTTAGAAGTGGTTTATAGCTAAATTGGTTTATAGTTGGCGTTTTACACAAACAATATGAGTACAGGAGTATATTTGGTTCATTTTTTAAGATCACAACACAGTCAAAAGTGTCTCCAGATCATATCCTTTTGCCCACTCTCCTTAACAAAATTATTTGCTAGGATGCAGAGGTGACCTCGGTCCTAAAGCGCAAAGTTATACCTTTCATCCCTTTCTCTATTTTTCCCAACTATCTATTGACTACTAGGACGTGGCCGGCGCCGTTATTGACGATCAAAGAGAGAGCATCAGTTTTGTACAATGAGAATGAGCTACTAATCCCAAGTACCATTCTTTTGACCTTTGTACAAAATTGATGGCCTCGGTCAATCACGGAGTAGCAACCATTGGCAATGTGGAACTTGTTCTACTGAGCCACGCCTGCGACTGTGGAGTTCGAAATGCATTAAAGTGATTTTAATAGTAAAGTTGTTGAATGCCGTATAAAAATATGATTTGTTTTAATTAACAAAATAAAAACTTAATATGAAGCATTTTCGAATTTCATAGTTTAAGGTGGATGTGAGTAGTCAACCAAGCTAAGCTAAGCTAAGCTAAATGCAGTATTTTTAGTTCTTTTTAACAGATTATTACTGGATACACATTAGTTTTTGAACGTAAATTTGTAATTTCATGATAACCAATGATCACGATCCATTCAGAAGAAAAATATATCTTTTGGGCTCTTTTTTTTTCAATTTGTTGAGATAACAGCGTTGTTGTTTTGTTTCTTTTGGTACATTTTTCTAAAATATTTGATATTTGTAAGGCATTCCTGTTTCGAGATATAGCGAAGGAATCAAGTATCCCCAGAGATCAAGTATCGTCACTCTCCCCTACTGTTGATCATACGCAAAAATGAAGTGCAGATGATCAATAGAAAATTTAATCACCTTTAATATTCGAAAAAAAAACTTGAAATAATTTTATGCAGTCTGAGATATCTCAACTTAAGTACAAGTACTGAATCAAAGCAATCGAAAGATTCCTTTCAATTTAACCACGGTAAATGAAAAGTTAATATACCGGTATTTCGATAGCACCTTACTAACTTCTTCAGTGAGCAACTTACTACCTTCTCACTGAAGAAGGTAGTAAGTTGCTATCAAAATACCAGTAAATGAACTTTTCATTCACCGTGGTTGAATTAAAAGGAATCTTTCGATTGCTTTGATTCAGTTGTATCATTCAACCAAGTAGGCTCACAACATAACAAAGTACAAGTACATTTTTCATTTTACAAAATTTTATATTTAAAGCCTTACTCAAAAACTATTCTACTGGGATTCTTTGAATTTTTTTATCGGATACAGTGCCCGATTTTACATTGAATATTGAGGTCTGTCAATGAAGTTTACGATATTTTTTGTTTTAAACTAGTGTACTTGTTTGAACAATAATACCTCCTTGAATTTTTAACAAATCACGGATCGTCAATTCAACTCCCCATTCTCAGCCCATCTAACAGACGTGAGAAATGAGCTGCCAGTCATTAAAATGCTCGTGTGAATCTTCCTGCGCATCCTTCCTCACTGACTGGCAGGTTGATTCTGGATATGTACCGCTTCCAAGTCATAACCCTCAAACCAGAGGAAGTACTAGCGTCGCAAAAAATCAACCCATTCCCGCCCGGCACGTCTAGCGTTTTCCAGGAATTTTATTTCCTACGACTTTGTGACGACACGAGACGCACGAGCCAGGCTGTTGACTTGGAAACAAATCTTGGCAGTTAAAAAATTGAGACTGGAATTGTAACCAAAGAAAGATGAACTTGAGAGTTTTCGTGATATTTAACTCCTAGGTATGGATAATAAATTTAGCAAAAAATTTATTCAGTGTTGCATCTTATTAATATTTTTTTTCTCGATAGAAAATTTTTTTCTTGAGAGGAAACCAATAATTTCCATTAAAAGCAGAAATTGCGTAACATTTTCATAATTAAGTTAGAAAGCGAACAAACACCGCTCTAATGCTTCCCAGAAAACGAGAACCGATAACTTTGAGCCGGCAATTCCATCTCGGCTTCGCTGCAATTGAACCTGAATGGGAACCCTCATTAATTTGCCAAGTCAAACGACAACGTTAAGGTGAAAACTGGAGCAGAAATTATGTGTTACATTCAAATGGTCGTCGTTATCCCACATTCACAACTGGAACTGCGTATTCCTTTCACCCACTTTGATTTTACAGCCCATTCTCGAACCAATTTCCAAGTATCCTAGCATCTTTTTTTTCGCTGCAATTTTACTCCTGGAGGTTTTTTTCGGGTTGTTTCAGTAGAGAAGGAAAGTTATGCTGACACTTTTCTGGGTTTGGTGATGTTTTTTTTTGTTCCCCATCACTTGGGGTGGGTTGAAACAGAAATATCAGCCCAAAAATTTTCCGGAGACTCATTAATCGACAACGAATGGTTTTCCGTGCCAGCATTTTGCCGGAAACGACGATGACGACATTGAACCAAACGAATGGGAACAAAAAAAATCGGCGACGGCAGCCAACACAAGACTATGAGGTAACTTTACTTTTTACGAGCCATTTTAATGAAGTTTGCAAATGGCTCTGGCGCTCATTACTCTTTTCCGGTTTCCTTGTGCAATTTTAGGTATTCTTGGCTGCCCTTTTTTTGTTCAGCAAATTTGGGAAAAATCACAATTTGACTACCTTTTATCGAAGCAAACGACATTGAAAGTGGAAATTGCTGTCTGCAGGCAGTGACCGGTCGCCTAACCCTGGCGTTTGGGAAAATCTATGGTTTAATTGGAACATTTCAGATTGGTTAGTGAATGCGTTGAGATTTCTTTAGTTTTATGGCAGCCATTTGTAGTCAAGTAAGTTTTTAAGTATAAAAGTCGCACAGTTTGTTTATCTCATGCATACAAAATCTATTCCACCAGCTACTTTAACTAGGTTTTTCCAACCACCTTTAAGAAAAACTCCATCGCATGTCGATGGCAATCAGAGGAAATCATCATCGACATCGATGTTGTCTTCCATCTTTCCATTGCTCAGCACTACTGGAAGAAAAACATCTGCCATCATCACATTTGGAGGATTGGTGCTGAAAAATGAAGTGGAAGCAACAATCACGAAAGCCACCATCAGGTGTGCTCTTCTAGCCATTCATCTCCGGCGAAGGACTAGTTAAGACCGCCATGCAACTTTGAGTGCATTCCCTCGGTAGCCCTTCGGTGAAATTTTTTCCTTGGTCTGTTGCTCCAGTCAGACGGGATGTTTTTCACGATTTCGAGTGGGTTCCATACTTGCAACTTTGGAAGCAGCTAGCCATCCATCCTGCAAGGTGTGACGTTGATTCAGCGTATATGAGATTTTTTCTCTCTCTAAGGTTGCTTCGGTAACGCTTCCACGGTTTTATTAATCCACCTAGATCATCTTTAGGTTGAAGCTGACAGAAAATATGGAATATGTTTTCACGAATATTTAGTAGTGAAGAGAACACACTAGCAACGGATTATATGGATATTCGGATGGGAATGGAACATCAAAAAAACCCAACGAGAAATTCGTCTCAGAGTCGGACTGCTTGTTTACACTCGCATAGAATCTTTAGGTTACATAATCTTTGGCCTGTTCAAGAAATACACTATTGGATACAGTTGGTAAAAAGCTACACTCAAAATTCAGCCTTAGCTCCAGTAATGAGTTCTCAATAATTCAACATCATTGGCATAAGTTATTAGCGCCAGCGGCGACGATTCGACTTGAGACCACCGGCATAAACCTCCCAGCGCAACCGCATTGCGTATGACTGAAGGAAACAAAATAAAAACGTTATCATGACTCTTCCTATCCCATCACAAGATAAAGGAGGAGGGAAATAAGACGCAAGGTAGTCAACGAGGCTTTACTCAAATGAATTGATCCACTCTGTCCATGCTTTGCGTGTGTTTGTAAATCGGCATTAGGAAAACTGCAGAAAAAAAAAAGTTTTTTTAAACCACCGGCAAATAACAGTTTTTCGTTTTGAATTCTCTTTCCTATGATTAGACCATACTGACAAACCTCCGGCCAAACGCCAGGCACTGTATGTTTTTTTAGGTGATGGGCCGTGGCAAAAACACAGTGACCTTCGTTTATCTGACTTAGGTAGCACACTCGTTAAACTGTTGGATGGGCAAGATGAAGGTAGAAAATTTGTTAGTTTGATTCTCACTGAGTGCATTTGTTTTTATTTTCTTGTTTTTTGGATGAATTATCCAACAGGATGAAACTTCATTGAATGTGTTTCTTATATCGCATAACTGTTTGAATGTAGTGGTCCTGCATCTTTTTTCCCGAAAGCATGAGCTTTTTTGCCAGTGATGGGAAAGTGATCATCTTTGGCGCAATGCACATTTCAGGGCAATTTCGGCACATAGTTAGCTAAAATCGGCTTTTAAAATTTTCAATTTCTTCTTTGAGTTTAGAGAAGGTATTAATGGGTATATTTTGTAGAGAAATACGAGAAAAAAAAAACAATCTAAAGCTAGCACCAACTATATCAGCAGAAATGATCGTGAGATTCAAATCAGCGAAGTCGATCTGTGTTCACTTGTCTCAAAACGTCAAAAAATGTATCAATACAGTTTTTGTAAGATCATACCTTATGTCAAAGTACCATGACCCATTAGACTGGCCCATAACAAAAAAAATCTTTATATTCCACGCGGCACCCCCTAGATTGGTGCATTTAGGTGAAAAAATGACTTTCTGAAAGTTTCAGGTCATTTGGAAAAAGCACGAGCTGGCGCAAAGGAATTGAAATTTGTATGGAGATTTTCAGCAAAATGTATGAAAAATCGACATACTTTCACTCTTTGTGTTCTAAAATATTTTTCCAGTATGCTAGAAAGCTCAGAATTTCAAACAATGACAAACAAGTTTGTTGAACATTGTGACTCGATACGAGTTGACTGTGATGAGTTATCCGAAATTGAAGGTGTGATTTTTTTCGCATTTCATCGATATCGTGAACGGTGTATAGGTGGATTATTAGTACTAACTTGATCGCATTGTCACACAATGAGAATTACAGATGGAAAGTTTGTGTCTTCAGCAAAGTTGTAGCTTATTTTATAACAAATATCTTTGCAAAAAGTTGAAACAATGATTTGAAAAACTATAAACTGCTGCATTGTGCGACGACGCGATCAAGTTAGTGCGATTATTAGCCCGTACACCGTTCAGAATATATCAATGAAATGCGAAAAAAATCACACATTCAGTTGCGGATAACTCATCACAGTCAACTCGTATCGCATCACAATCTTTTACAAACTTGTTTGTCATTGTTTGAACTACAATTCCTGAAATTCTGAGCTTTCTAGCATACTGGAAACATATTTTAGAACACAACGGATGAAAGTATGTCGATTTTTCATACATTTTGCCGAAAATCTCCATACAAATTTCAAGTCCTTTGCGCCAGCTCGTGCTTCTTCCAAATGATCTCAAACTTTCAGAAAGCCATTTTTTCACCTAAATGCACCAACCTAGGGGGTGCCGCGTTGAAAAAAATGTTGTAAAAATCATCCCATACAAAGTTGGGCCAGTCTAATGACCCATCACATCCGGTTCCGCCGATTCTCATATGAAGTCGTCTTAGAAGTCACAACGTCAGTTCAAGATCAAAAAGTAGTCTTCAAGTTAACACGTTCGTCGCTTCGCTCATTTAGGTAGTTTTACTAGCCGGCCCCAAAGAAATTTTCAGAGAGAGAAAGCAAAGAGGGAGATCTCCCATATTTGAAACGTGTGGCGAAGCTGAGCGATAAACTCAAGAAAGAGAGCGTCACACGCTTTTTGATGTGACGGGGCCCCCTAGGAAATACACCCGTCACCCAAATATGGGTGCCGTGGCGACGAACGTGTTAATATAAGTGTTTAGAACTTTGAGGATATAGTTTGATTTGACACCATCTGCATTGATCAATACTGCTGTATCAGACCAAACATATGTATATTGTATATCCCATACTGAGCATGTCACAACCACTAGCAGGAGAGTGTTAGAATCAGTATCGCATGCTTGGCGCTTTGAGCGGACGTTGGTCGAGTCGCCTGATCGGGAAAGTAAAACGTCGCCTCCAAAGGATAATCTTCGGGCTAGCTGTATTGGGTCGCTATTAGGAGAGATCGTGCAGGTGTGAAAAAATTGAGGGCATTTGAAAGAATCGTGCTGTGGAAAAATTGGAAGCTTTATTCAAAAAGCTGACAGTGAAACGCCATTGGCATAAATTGGACCATTTGATTGAAGGGAAGTGCCTTCCCATAGTGTGTGTGTGTCCTCATACTCGGTATCAGTACCAGTATCAGAGTTCAAGGGAAGCAAGTAGCGTTGAACACCCTCCTACATTGCGCGTATTGGATGAGGTGAAAGATACCACTACCAGGGTGGAAATTGAGTGGCCTTAGATACCTCTCGATAGTGTGTGGGAACAGTGAAGGGTAATCACCACACGTGGGCAGGCAAGTTACGACCATGATAAAGTGTGCATAAGAGCAGGGCAGCTGGTTTGTCTATCAACAATTGCCGACACCGAATACTGATTGTTTCATCAGTGATGACGGCTCGTAGCGGACCGAGAGAAGAGAACCCCATTGATGACCACTTGAGGCAGCTTTAAAGCATTATCGGCCGAATCAAGAAATGATGATTGGCGAAATGATCGCACATCAGGTAGTTAAGACTTAGTTGATTGTGAATATAAATAATACAATCTCAGTTAAATTCCAATGAGCTATTGAAGGCTCTTTTATTGAGTAATTAAGAGTCAGTCCCATATTGGGAGTTTATTTTTTTTGAAAAAGCTTGAAAGCCATCCTTGAGAGTTACTTCGTTTTGGCACACTGATTCCTTCATGTTCATGTAGATTGCATCCCGACGAGTGTCCCTCCCGGTTAACTAAATGTATTCCAAGGCACGGGGAGCCACCGCGTCCCCTCAATTTGCAACTCTGGGTCTATGGGTTGTAGCAGTCGCACCATTGAAACTTCGATATAATTCTCCGAACCAACAATGCTATGTTGGTTCAGCCTAGAGGGTATGCAAACAGGTCAACACTGTTTCGATCCCTTGTCTTAATCGAGTAATCGACGACCTAAATGTCTGGCTCTCTCACTTTAAGATCGTGTCCAGACAATTATTCGGAAGGGTTGGGATGAGACATACAGGCCCAGAAGACGATCGGAAAACGAGCGACTTATTTGAATGGCAATTTCACGAAAATTTTCTAAAGACCATTCGGGAAATGACGTACTTCCGTCCGAGATCATTTGCCCTAATATGAGGCTGCACACCATCGATCACTTCAATCTGGATCGTGATCGCGTGTGGAAGTAGTTTTGTTCGCGCCGTTTTTCTTATTTGAATTTCAGTAGAGGTATAAGTGATGTGAAATCAATAGTTCTGAGGCTAAAAATCTTTCTTTTTCGTTCAGCAGCAAGTAAAGAAACTGCTACGATAGGGCTAAAGTGCGTGAGTGCGTGTATTTAAAACTACATAGCAGGTAAAGCCGTGCTTAGGGAACAAACCGTGCTCGTGCTGTGCTAACTTTTCTTGCCTGATTAGGCACACCCTTTTCGCCAACAGCAGCAGCCTGCACGAGAATCCACCGCCCAGCAATCATCGTTAAGACGACCCGCGATCCGGAATTGAATCTCCGGTTGATTAAAAGGGACATCTTCACCCCGAAGTCAACCCGAGCCCAGCCCAAATCGACCACTTTTATGCTGAAGCATAACACCCCAACACATGGCCGTAGGAACGGGGGGGGTTTTGGGGGTTAAACCCCCCCCCCATGAAGGTCCAAAACTTCCAAGTGAAATTTTTTTATTAAACATAAAAATAGAAATTTCTAATCAAATTTTGATAGCTCCAAAACTTCGAAATCGCATTTCAGGAACACAATTCTAAAACAGTTTTCTGAAAAATTTCTCACTTGTTGATAGTAATTGAGTTCCAAATATTGAATCCCAATAAAGTTAGACTAAGCTTACCTGATTGTCCGGATTTTGACCAAATTTTCTCACTTTATTTGCAAAATCAAAAGAAATTTTTTATTTTATTATTTATTTACATAGTATTCTGTCTCACGACATAACTTGACGAACATAATTCCTAAAATTCACTCGGTCCATGGCAACCGTTCTCCAATTTCTCGGGCATCCCACGTTCGCCAGATCACGCTCCACTTGGTCTAACCACCTCGCTCGTTGCGCCCCCGCTCGTTTTGTTCCTACCGGATTCGTAGCGAACACCTGTTTTGCAGGACAGTCGTCCGGCATTCTCGCAACATGTCCCGTCCAGCGTATCCGGCCAGCCTTCATCACCTTTTGGATACTGGGTTCGCCGTAGAGTCGTGCGAGCTCGTGGTTCATCCTTAGCCTCCACACTCCGTTCTCCTGTACGCCGCCAAAGATGGTTCTTAACACTCGTCGCTCAAATACTCCGAGTGTACGCAGGTCCTCCCGAGCAATATCCATGTGTCGTGCCCGTAGAGAACAACCGGTCTAATGAGCGTCGTATAAAGGTTACACTTCGTGCGAGGGCTAAGTCTTCTCGACCGCAGTTGCTTGTGGAGTCCGTAGTAGGCACGACTTCCGCTGATAATTCGCCTCCGGATCTCACGGCTGGTGTCATTGTCTGCGGTCAATTTTTATTTAGTCCTTAGAATTATCCAAATATTTTTTTAAACAAATTTTGTCAAAATAAATATAAACGATTTTTGAGAGCCTGACTCTTCTGATGATTCTGAATCGGCTGATGTGTCTCGAAAAAATTAAAAACAGTTCTCCATGTTTTCCATTTTTCTTCTTGATTTTAATTAAATAATTCCAAAATTTGCCAGCATATTGGCCGGATTTTTGGGAAAATTTTGAAACAATATGCCCCAATTTCGAAAGGTTTTAGGATAAAACTTCCGGGTTTGTCCAGCCCGGATTCTTGCGGAAAATTATTTAGTAAGTATCCAGTTTATTGTTCTTGATTTTCAGTTTAGATCATCATTGGTATAGAATCCTGCTTCGAACCTTGGTAATCTAAAATGTGATGAATTTCTCATTTTCTAAACTCATGATTTCGGAATATGGAAAGAAAATATTTTAAATCGATACCATTTTTAAGTTTTGGATCTGAAATTTTTATCCTAAATTTATATACAGAGTTGAAACAGAAGAAAGTTTCATATGTCCAGATTAAAAAAATGTGAAACAGTTTCATCATTCAAAATTTTATCTAAATTTATAAGTTCTATGATTGAAAGAAATCATAATGAAAACAATAAATTCAAAATCAAATAAAAGATGTCTGGTTAAAAGTTCTGCTACAAATTTCGCTTTTTGGTTTCAAATTCATTGGGTTGAAGATTCAGGTTTTGAATTTGGGTTCAAAATGCAAAACTCAGACTTGGAACTAAAATCCAAGGTTTGTATTCAGATTTAGCTCAAATTTAAGTTTTATAGTCAATAATAAAAGATCAATTTTAAAATTCTCTTAAAGATTCAAATTGAAGGAGATCACGATTTCATAATTTTGATTTTCGATTCAAAATTAAAATTTTAAATTCAAGTAAAGTCAGTTTAGAAACACATACCTGGTGAAAATCACATAAAAAAATAAGATCTGAATTTGTTTTTTGAAACATCTTGATTTAAGTTTTACAAACTTTAATTACAGGATTTGAATTATGAAATGTAAAATAATAAATGATTATTTTTGAACTTGTTTTTAATCCTCAGGAAAAACTTCATCTGGAAATTTTATTGAACATTATTTACATATATTGAAGATTCTTCAAAGTGCAAGTTCTACACAGCAAATTGTGAAACATAACACAAGAAATTTAAATTGCTGGAAACGATCAGCATAATCAATTGCTGGAAAATCAGCAATCTCAATTGCTGGAGATCATTGATGGATTCTAATTTGATTTTCATTTTCGACTCCCATATATAACATAATTAATCCTCAAGCTATGATTAATAAAAATGAAGTAAGTTCATTTTTACAAAGCAATTCATTGAAATTTTATTTTTTAACGATACAGCGGTGGAGTGGCTGATGTGCACCAAATCTCGAACTTCATTCATTACCTTTGGTTTAATTCATGCATTGCTAGAATATGAAGGAAAATAAAGGATAATATTGTATTTATAGAATGATTCGTTAAATAGAATTCTTCCTCAAAACGCCTGAACCGTCATTGTAAAAACGACCGTCTTACACAGCAGCGAATGACAGATCGATTGCTGGTTTTTCAGCTATGCAGTCCAAGTGCTGGAAAATCAGCAATACGAAGAACGTTTGCTGGTTTCCAGAAAAAAATGGATTGCTGGACGTTTCCAGCATTTTTTTTTGCTGTAAATCGAGGCAAAAATTTACTGTGTAACCAAAATCTTTAATTTTAATTGAGTTTACAAGAGTAGAAAATAAACCTTATTTGAATTGTTAACCTAATTTTTAACTTTTAAATCTGAATATTTGATACATTTTCACCCGTACTTGAAAAAGTTATGTTTGTGGTTCTATTGAATTAGCTTGTAAGTGAGTAAAACATGTGTTTTTTTTTAATGAAGCGTTCCAAATCCTTTTTTTTTGTTTCGATTATAGTTTCTACATCATTGTGCCACTCACGACCTTTATCAACGTTGCAATTGGTGCAAAAGTCATTGATAAACTTATCTGGAACAACTGTGTTCGATGTTTACTCTTGAGCTTGAACTCACGGACTCAGTTGACAGGAGTTGCCTCCTGAACTATGTCAAAAGTCCCCATATTTTCAAAGCTTTATGAGAAAAAATAATGGATAACTCATGGACTTATTTTAAAAAATAAATAACTTTTAATGCAAAAGAACTTAAAACTGAATTAGTTGTACTTAGTACATATACATTTTTTCACTTGTGTATGCATCGCTCAAGCCAAAATGTCATAGGAAAAAAAATGTCATCAAAACCCCCCCCATGGGCCGGTTCTTCCTACGGCCCTGCCCCAACATCATTCATCCTCGGGATCACCAACAGCCTCCCGAGCATCAACCGATTGCGATCAGCGATCTGATCACACTAAGCCCGAGACGGTCAACGACCTAACAGCGCTTGGGTAGAAACTAACTATTGGAGCAGCGGTAGCCGTAGCAGCCAAACAAGCAGCACACGCGGCCTCTGCCGTAAGTAAGCTACAAGCAAAAAGAATACAACTCCGGTGAGTCAATCTATTGATCTCCTTTTGTCCCATCAGCAGCATTTATGTTCGTCCACGAAAGACGAACCACATTGTATATCCGACATATTTTTCACGGACCACTTATCCGTTGGAAGCGTCCAAGATTTTTTTAAAGTGGATGGCATAAAAAGTATGCATACTAATTTCGAACATAATTTATGAACGCCCCACATAAAATCTAAAAGCATAACACTCGAGTGTGGTAAGCGTTACGCTTGCCAAATGAATCTTCGGCCCCTTCCTTAGCACAGCACGGTTCCAGCTACTGAATCCTGAAAGAGAGTTAGGGAGAGAGAATTAGTTGCACGCACTGGTAGGAGAATGATTTAGATAGGAAAATGAAATAGAATTATAAACACACACCAATGTACATATCTAATTAGCTAATAATCGTTTGCCCACTGAAGTCAATTAAACGACCATGACTTAAATTGAAACGATCGTACTTACCTGAAATACACTTTTGAATTCATTATGTTACTACACTAGATCATTGTATTTAAATTCTATTACGAATATACTATGGGCTCAATTCTCCTACCCGAAAGTTTTTAGTAGATGAAAAACTGATATCACATCACTACGCGTAACGTCGTCCATGTGTTGCGAGCCATGTGCTCTGATTTTGAATTTGCTCTTCCACTACCGTTCGCTTTCTAGTGCGATGTTTTCTTTGGTCCTATGATATTAACTTTAGGTATGGGTGATCTCTTACCGGATGTTTTTAGGGAGTTCTAGGGTTTTTGAAATTCATTTTGAGTGAGTCCGAGTTTCACTCGAGTTTTTTGTTCTTCTTTGAAAGCCTGCCTGAATCGATCCTCATAATCTTTCCGGACTATCTTCTTGACTCGCCCTGAAGAGAGTCCCAGCCGGGCAATTTAGACGTGGTGTGCAATCTTCGGTAACGAAGTGGCGCATAAGTTGCATACTTGCAAGGGATCGATACAGTGCTGGCCACAGGGTAAAATGGGAAGACTCATGATATACTCCGTGTATACCTCCTACTCCCCAAATTCCACCTGGGCCGCAGACCTTTTTGCCATTTCGAACTACACGTTCGTCGCCATGGGTCCTTATTCGTGTGACGGGTGTATTTCCTAGGGCCCCGTCACACTAAAAACGTGTGATGCTGGAGTGGAGTGAAGTTCTCACTATTTTCTTTCTCGCTCGAAGAATTTCTTTGAGCCCGGCTAGTAAAACAACCAAAATGAGCGGGGCGACGAACGTGTTAACACACTATCGGTCAATTGTGGGAAATCTATTCGCACTAGTGCGCTCCACGGCAATACGATAGACGAGACCACTTTCAGCCATACCTCTCATCATAACGACATGAAGTCTGAACTATCCTCTATTGACTTAAGAACCGACATATCCTCGCAAAGACTCGAGATTCTCACATAAACATCTCCTCTTCGCGTCTCAAGGCTGATATCTCCTCTTATGACTAGAGAATCAATCCCTCCTTGCATCGACTCGAGGTTGACGTGAACATACCTTTCCTCTACACGACTAAAGGCCCGATCTCTCCTTGAAATCTGACCTCTTCTTGAGATCTGGACTCTCTTCATAATGACTCGAGGTGAACCCTTATATCCCTCGTCCTGTTTAAAAAAGGCCTGATCGCTCCTCTTGCGACGCGAGATTCTTCCTCTTATCGTAAAGATTCGGAGTTGACCACACAAACCACAAGACTCGAGGCTTGACATCTCCTCTAACGACTTGAAGGCCGACCTCTTGTCCCTAAGATTCGAGGTTCAGCATCTTTATAATCGTCGTGCGCCAATCAGAAGCAGCTTATCCTAAACTTTTGATCCGTGACTTTTTCTGTCCGTCGCGTGCCAGATCAAAAGCAGCTTGTCCTGGATTCACGCCTGCCACGGCTCAATATGGAGACTTTGAACGCCACGATTCGGATGTTTCCCGACAGTGACGACATCTGACATGGACTCGAGATGCTCTCTCGGCATCGAGAAATTCTCTATCCATGGGTATCTCCCGACAGTGGTTTACCCCCTTCCTACGAGGTCCGCTACGAGGAAGATATTGTCTATCCCCGCAGTTGCCCCCTTAAGAAGTGGCACTACTCGGATACTCCTCGGCGGTGGGGTGTTCCAGCGGGATCAGATGATGGGCCCACCCCCCTCTCACCGAGCTGTCCCACAGCTGATGTAAGTTTACCAGCGAGTCCTCATTGGCCAGATCTCGTATGTTGGGCGTGTCTTTATTGTCGTAACATAAGACATAGTCCTCTAACAACGAGCTTCTATAGATATGTGAAGGGGTTTCCCGCCAATGGGCAAAAATAGAATTTTGAATAGATTGAAACTCGAGTCATTACTAAGGGAGGTGGGACGTTAAGTCGTTAGAGGAGAGGTCTTCGTGCTTTCATGTCGCAGAGCTTTAATTCGTTCTTTTATCAAATGGTCCTTCACTCTTGCCCTTGAAGATACATTCAAGTTGTGTGACCAATTATTGCATGTAACAATTCGAGAATTTCGCATGCTTAGCCAGGATTGATGCTACTGAATTTCGTGCGAATATTTCTAAGGCGGTTGTCGGGTTTGGTGATTTGTATGCTTCTTGATTAGCCCTCAAGCTCAGCTGATTCTGAGGTTAAGCTGTGTATGAGCTGTTGCATAAAAAGGCTTCGAATTGTTGTGTACTACATATAACTATGGCCTGACCACTTTTTAGATGGAAATTGTTACTATTTAATGATGTTTTGAACTGGCTTTTAAGCCTCAAGTAGTGAAATGGCTTGTTCAATGCCGATCGTTGACCTCACATTTTACATCACGAATATGAGTCTCTTTTAAAGACGCCCTTTTCGAGCAATGTTACGAATCGTTGATTACTCCATTATTGTGGTGAGATTTTAGCTAAAAAGATAACTTTGTCTTTTTTTAGGTTTCTCAAAACCTTTGAAACTACCAAATATATTAACAAGAGAATTTACTATTGGGATACTATCAGGGCCAGTTCTATGATGACTGCAAAAGTCTATACCGTCAACTAGTGCATCATGCAACACATTTTTTCCTCTTCATAAGCTTCCAAAAATAAAATGTGCACAGATAATCATACCGCTTGTACATAAAAAGCTTTAAGGTTGACGTAGCCAGAAAAATTATTGGTTTCACCAGTTATTTTAAAATTGACAAAAACATTGGATTTTAACCCTACTAAGAAAAAGGGGTTGATTTCAGCATTTTATTTTTTTCATGAAAAATCAAATAGAAACCTATGCAAATTAAAAGTTTTTGATATATTTGTGATGTCATAACGCATAAAGCACCAATTGCAGTAATTTTGTTTTTGTTCCACACTAATTTAACATTTTTTCTATCAAAAATGTTTTTAAAGAAAAAGCATAACGGTGCTGCATAAATTGAGGGGTAAAAAAACTGCAAAAGATTCTACTAGCAGAAATGATAAAAATTAATGCAAATGGATGAAATTTTCTGTGAAAAAACACGTGATGCAAAACAATCATATTCCAGCATAGGGAAACGAGATTTGAAAAATAAATCTTTGATTTGCATTTTGATGCATTTTAGCCTTGACTAGTAACTGAATTATAAAAACATTTATAAAAAAGATTGGTGATTTTCTGAAAAATATTTATTCACAATCAGCGTTGGTACAGTAGAATGAAGAAAATATAGTTTGTAGGTGATAGGTTTGTCTTCAATAGGCTCAGCCGTCTTAAGCCTTAAAGAGCAGAAATATGGCATTGAAGCTCATTAGGACCAGGAATGATGAAAAATATTCTTAGATTTTCGGATGGCCCCTTTTTAAGGGGGTCGCCCATACAACACAAATAGTGCTTTAGCGATATATCCGTTATTATAACATTTATTGAAATGAATATTTGCACGAGGGGGTTTTGATAGACGGGCAATTGATTTCAGGTCTCAAATTTTGTGTCAAGGGTCGTCAAAAGGGGTCGTCCATACAACACACATACTGGTTTAGTGATATTGACGTTATGGTTCACTGGATTGAATTGAAAATTTGCACACGGGCGGGCAATCGATTCCAAGTATCAAACTTTGTATCAGGGGTCACCGAAAGGGGTCATCCAAAGGATTCATTTTTTGCTCTACAGGACATTCTCCTATTAATACTCCTATTCAAAAACTTTATTGCTATTTCAAATTTAAGTCATATGAACAATGTCTAGTACTTACTGAATCAAAGAGTTAAACTTATCATAATTGATCTGATCACTCAATTTGATTTAATAATTAACTTGTATAGATTTATTAAGACTTATAAAGACATATTTAAAAAAAGTGCGTCGGGGTTTAAAGGGACGGGCAATCTATTTCTGGTATAAAATTTTGGATTAGGGGTCGGCCGAAGAGGTCGTCCGAATTAACTGTTCACTATTCTCGCGATATTGTGCACCGGATTAAGATTTAAATTTTTGCACGGGAGTTTTAAGGGACGGTAATTTTTTTTTGGTTATGCATTTTTGTGTCAGAGGTGGGCAAAAGGCGTCGTCTATATAAACTGTTAACTCTTTTTGTGGTATTATCGTGATTATGCATCAAGTTGCGAAGAAGTTTTGCTCATGAGAGTTTTGAGAGAAGGGCTCTTGATTTCTCGTGTCTAATTTTGGATTAAGGGTCGGAAAAAGGGGTTGTCCATATAAATTTTGTGAGTATGCATCGGATTGACATAAAATATTGAACAATGGAGTTCTTGTGACGAACAATTTATCTCGATTGTCCAATTTAGGGCCAGGAGTCGTCCATACTATGGGTGTACTTTTTTAATAATAGTGACGATGTAATACATTGGATTGAGTTGACAATTTGCAAACTGAAGTTTTGAGGGAAATGTTCGAAAAAATGTTAGGTATCAAGTTTTGGGTCAGGGGTCATACGTTTAAGTTGTTCGCTCTTGTTGCAATTTTGTCATGAATATGCATCAAATTGAGATGAAATTTTGTTCACGAGATTTTTGAAAGCCAGGAAATTGATTTCTTGTGTCCAATTTTCGATCGAGGTCGCAAAGAAGAATCGTTCATGTTTTCGGGTTACAGGTCGTCCAAAAGGGTTGTCCATATTGATGTATCAACATTAGAAAAAAAAAAAATACAGGAGCGGGGTAAAAGTTTTCCTCGCAAAAATAGTCTTTTGCTCTTTTCAACATCTGTAAATTTTCTCCTCACTTCTTTATCCATCTTTATCAATTTTCAGTTCTAATATCCTTTCTTCAAGAATATACATTTCACCGATATGCCAAAAAATAAATTTACAAAAAAAATACGTCCTCTCCACAATAAGAAAGGTAAAGGTAACATAGTTTCGCAACTCATTCCTCGGGCCAACACTCAGCTTAGCAGCAAAAAAAAAAGGAAAACTCGCGTGCTTTTCAGAGTAGCTGGGAAGGTGGAAAAAACTAGCAATTTCATCGGAATGAAGAAATTCGATTTTTCGTTCCACCACAACCCTTTGCTGACCCCGGATTCGATCGTCTTTCGAATTGGACTGCAATTCGACGTGTTCGACGAGAATGTGCAATTGGAAGTGAGGATTTCTTCGTTTTCTTTTTTTGGTGCTGCTTCATGGTTCATCTGAATGTCTCCTTTCCTACACCGAATGTGGTGGCATGTTGGGTGTTCAAAATCGTATGTTCGACATGCACTTGAATGCAGCTGAAAGTGTCGATTCCTTTTTTTCCTGGAGATTTGTTAAGATTCTATATTCTGAAGAGTCTGAAATCGGAAGAATGTCTGTTCCGAAGGTTTTAAATATAAAAAAATTTAAGAAAACTTTGTTTTTTTTTTTAATTTTTTTCATTTCAACTTAAAGTTTTTCATGGAAATTTAATGTCATGAATATGAATTAGACAATTCCTTAGCAATCCGATCCCTGAACCCTGGGCTTGATCTTCCTGTGGCATGCCAGGTCAAATAATGTGATTGATGTTGGGTGGGATTGCTCAGCAAAACTGTACGGTACTATACAATGAATTAGGGGCTGTCAGAGAAAAATTGCGAATGGATTTAATACTGACGGCAGCGCTTATTGGTGGCACAGGTTGAAAAATGGGCACGGATAACCTTGCGGTTTCTGTTCGAGCTAATGGATGTTCAAAAAATTGTGCACTCAGAAGAACTTTTGGAAAGTTCGATAATCCGATGAAGCGAAGAGTCAAATAAACTTGATGAAATTTATTGCCAATTTCGGATCCTAATTGTTCAAATTTCCAAATAGATAATTGATTTCAATTACCCATTGTTAGTTTATCAATTACCGGAAAATCTTTAAAAAGAAAATCCGATCAACAAAAGTCACTGAAATAGCAACGAACCACTTCTTCGCCCCTGAAGCCTTTCCAGCTGTTTGTCGTTTGAATGCAGTTCAATCATCAATGTGCTGTGTAGGCGGCAATGCCAAGACATTCAAAACCATTCTAGCGTTCCCAAACAATGGTTGCTGTTTTGATTCATTCAGGCGTCATTCTCTTTCCTCCCCCCAACATTCTGATCCACAATTCGTTCTCATTTGTTAGTTGCTGTGTTTCATTCACTTCGGTTGTTGGGTAACATTGTCGTTGCCTTTCAGTCACATTCCTTAACCGGCGATTGAATCCGATGAATGAAAGCCCTGATGATGGGGAGCAATGATAATGGTAACACCGAGGCGGTGCCCCGACTGATTGTGCAATGATAAGGTTGCTTGAAAGAGGTAACTAAAAGCAACGAATTGGAGGATAAAACAGTTTGATGTTTCAACGGAACAAACGAGGTGGCAGAAAATAATGAAAAAATTTTTGCTAGGAGAGAAAAGGAAACAATATGACAACACAATATGAATCAACTGTTTTTTCTATCAAGTCGGGGAAGCACAAGTATGAGGTATTAGATTGAGTCATTTGGAGTCATTTTCGAATATCTCAATCCCCGAGATCGTTGAAGCTTAGTTTTGGTTCGAGACCCAAACATTTTGTTTTTCAAAATTTAAAATGACGTTAAAGGATGAAATTTTTATTTTCATGTTTTTTAGAAAAATTCTATATTTCATTCTGAAAAACGAACATGATTTTTTCAACCCTGGAATAGATCCATCTGATTTTCTTTTGAAACAATTTTGACATAATCTTCTCTTAAACTAAATTTAATTTTCTTTTGAACAATTTTTTCGAAGACTGTTATTTCCCTAGTAACAATTTAAGCTTTATTATGGTCAGCAAAACATCGTTAGGACTATAAGTCTTCACGAAAAGCTACAGCGCATTCAATACAACACCAAAACTCTAATAAGATTAAATCTGTTCTTTTTCTAGTCTTTCCAATTTGTTTTGTTTCGTTAGTATCATTTTTGTCATCAAAGCTTTTATAACGCTTTCATAAAACTTGTAAGCCATTTTTTGTTTTTCGATTTCGTGAGTTCTCCGAGATTTTTTTTTATTTTTCAACAACCATGACGGTTGATGATCGGGTAAATCAACAACAAAAAAGTTTTCTTTCGAGCAAGTTCTTAGCTTCTTTTTTTAAAGCCAGTCAAAATGTTAGATAATATTTGTATGAAATAGTGTCTTTAAAAAAGCGCCTCGTCAAACCTTTAAAATAGGGAAATTTTGTTAAAATATGTGTTTTGATGGAACTACATAAAATTTAAAAATCTCCCGAAAAACATTTTTCAAGATTCATGATTTTAATATAGAACATAATGACATCGAAAACATAATAGGATTGATTATATAAACAGGTTGAAAAAACATTTTTAATACTTGACAAAGTGAATCTATTGCAATGGCGTCATTCTGTGTATTTCGATTTTGCAATAAACATGGCGTTAGTCAATACAATGCTTAATAGCTTTATTATGGTCAGATAAATGACTATTTAATTTTATAACGGTTTTAGAGAGCCATATAAATAGCTTAAATTTTGACGTTTCTCTCGCATTTACAGGATGAGTTCCTCGTATCTGAGTTGTAATCCATTAGTTGGTACAGTAAATGAGGACAGAATTTTTGAATGAAATAAATAAAGTATTGGTGGAATGAATCCATGAGTTGAAGTCGAATTTCGTTGTCTGACGCCATATTGAAATCTAAGATGGTGACATTTGCTAAACTTTAAAATGCTGTATTTCAGGCCCATGTGATGGACCTGTCCATGGGGGTGGGGTTGAAATAAAAAAAAAAACAAAAAATGCACAATTATTTTATCATTTAAAAAAAAATCAAAAGAATGTTTATTTTTCCGAACTAATAATTCGGATGAATTTAAATTAGAACCAGTACACAAAAATTGAATACGTAAATATAACACCAGATATCAAAAAATAAATTATTCAAAGTACAACTTTTTTGCAAATGAAAAAGCTCTTATTGATTCTGTGAAATAAGTACATTTTGAATTGAATTACTCAACAGAACTGGTTTGAAGTCGTTATTTGGAGCAATATAAAAGTTATGGCACATCAAAGTTGAAAAATAATTTAAGAAACAGCTGAAAAACTAAATGTAGATCTCTGAAATGTCCCAAACAAATTTCTACGATAAGCTGAAAGTGTTGCCTAGTTATGAGCCATTCAAACCTAACCTTAAACAATATTTTTGTGGTAGTTTCAGAGCTCGTAAGCTGTATAGCCGGTACCGAAGCATATGATCTCTGATGAACGACAAAACTTATAAAAAAATCTATTCCAAACAAATTCCAGCGTTTGAATATTTGCTCGTGGCAAGGTTTGGGACGGGATGAACGGAGACTTTGGTTTTCGATGTTTTAAAAGCCTAAAAAGGGTAATCTTGTATGTACCCTAAGATCTATACTGACGATACTAACCTACGATCTATACCAACGAATTCTACTTTAAGTTCAATCTCATGATGGTTTTACTTCGTTATGGTCAGATTTTACCAGCAGAAATTCCACTTAAAACGCTTAAAAGTGGCTCAAAAATAATCAAGTTTTAATAATTTCAAAAAAGCTTTATCCACTAAGTTGCACTCAGTTTCTTTTAAAAGAGAATATCAGAAATTCAAAAAGGAGGTTATTACCACCTATAATACAGATTAGACGAAGAAAAAGTTTGAAAAACTGATCAATATCATGACTGAAAAGAGTGCGCACAGGCTGATGGGAGGTACCAAGAATTAAGTATAAATTTTTCTAACAAAAAACGATAAATTTTTTTTTTCAAATTTTTCATCAATTATCATAAGATTACCTTCATTTCATTCATTATTTAGATCAAACTAATTGTTTTTGAGTTACACGCATTCGTAACTGTTCCATTTCTTAAAGAACTAAGCTTTATAAAAAAGGAATTGTAAACATTGAAAGGCCATTTCAAGAGCGTGGAAATGTAGCTTTAAAGTAGCTACTTGTCATTTTTTTGGAAGTTTTCATACATTACCTAAAAAAGTTATAAAAAAAACTTTTAAAAATAATAGAAACAAGGGAAACGTTCAAAAACTTTCAAGTGCATTTTAAATAGTTTAAAATTTCATGCTATGAATATTTTTTTTTTTACGTCAATTGAATATATTGGGTCCTGACAAGGTCAAAAAGTAGAAACTGTGTTTTAAAAACTAAACTTAAAACAAGATTATGTGATCAGAAAACATAAATTCAGATATAAATAAAAATCAAAGAAAAACTACTCTAAAGTATTTAAAAAAATGAACTTGTCTGACTACAAAATGAGGTAATTTTATTTGAAAATTTCTTTTAATTATACTTTTAAATCCTTTACATTTTTTTTTAAATACAAAAAAAAATTTGAAGTTCAAAAAGATCAAGTTTTTTAACATTTCAGAAAAAATCAATATAACAAAAACTTCTAACCATTTAATTCTTTTTTCTAGAATTTAAGCGATAACTCTAGAAAACAGCCTCTCCGTGCCTATGTTCATTTGATAGATTTTGGCATCTTGAACTCAAATCCTGAAAAAGATTTTGTCTATCGCTTCTAGTTTTGGTGATATAGAGTATATTAGTTTAAAAACGCATCAATGTTGAGTGAAATCAATCATGAATAACTGATGTACTTAAAAAATCTACAATAAATAAGAAAAATCAAATTCTGAATTCGTTAGTTATACTTAATGAAATGTGAAAAAACATTTTGACCATGATGATGATTAATGATCTTTATTAGTAAAAATCTTCAGTATTTTTTAATTTGAAAGATACAATTACAATATTTTTTATATTAATAAATTAAGCTTAAAAAGAGGTTTATTTAATTTAACCTATTTTTGAGCTTGCAAAATTATTTGATTATTGCTTTTACAACTATCGATCATTCAATTTGGGTTGAAACTTCTTTGAAAAATCGTTGAAATATTTTTAGGGATAAGTGATACTTATTTACTTTTTTACAGTTATTTAAGAAAAGCTGATAGAAAAAAATCAATTTGCATATTTACATCGGTAAAATGTGAAAATTGTGGCCTTGTGTAATTTATCAAAATCTTTGTGAATGTTGAGAAGTGCATTGAGAAGATCAAGAGACACATTATAAAATTTAGGCTGGAATAAAATTCTTGAAGAATATTTTATATTAACGGAAAATTTGTAATCAAATTCTGACCTTGTTAGGATACACTTTATAATAAAAGTCCATTCTAAAGTTTTGTCAAGATTCATGCTTCAATATTTTAGTTTTATTGAACTGCAAACCGCAATTTACAATTCAAAATTAGTAACAATATGGAAACGTCAAATAGTGTCTTAAAATAATATGTGTAGGACTTTGAGTGATTTAGAACTGAATTCCGCCGGAGGCAAGCCAAATATCTGACGTGTTTATCAACACTTATTTTTAAACTTCCCATTACTACAGAAAATTCATATCTTGAACTGAAAATTTTACATGAAAAAAATATCCATGGAGGTGAGTCTTGTAATCCAAGATGGCGTCTTCCACTGAACATTAAAACTGTTTTAATCACTGAAAATCACATGGAAATTCCAAAATATGGGTATTGAGTGGAAGGAATAAACTATAAGAAGTCGAATTTCGCTATCTGCCGCCATCATCTATCCAAGATGATGGCTTTCGTTTTTCTGTTCAAAGCTGCAAATGACTTAAAATCTCATGAAACTTTCACAATAATGGGTATAAGTTGAAAGGAATTAACGGTTAGAAGTCGAATTTCACTGTCCGAAGCCATCTTGAAACTCAAGATAGCGGCTTCCGTTGAACTTAAAAAATGTTGAAGATTACTTAAAATCGAATGAAACCCCAACAATATTGGTATGATTTGAAAAGGATCAACGAGTAGAAGTTGAATTTTGTAATCTCACGCCACCTTGAAATCCAAGATGGCGGCATTTGAACGCAAAATGTTCGAGCATGTTGCCATAATCGAACGCGGACTAGATGAAACTAGTAAGATTAAGATTCGTTTGAATGAAACTGGATTAAACAAAATTCATCATGATTAATCAATCCAAAACAAGATAAGCCAATATCGATTAATTTAAAAAATAAATATTCAAAATGATAAAACTAAACGTACCAAAATTAAATAATGTAGAATGGGATCAAATATGAAAAAAAAAAACAAAAAAGGAAGGATGTCAACCATGACAAAGGAAATAAAATATAATTTAAAAAGATTAACCAGAAAAAAGTGACAATTTACTAAAACCAGCGAAAGCCGATATCTTGAACGGCTTCAAGCAACATTTTTTTTTCCTATTTGTCGGGCTCTTTGACTCAATGCTCATATTGTAGAGATATTCATTCAACTAAGCGTGTCCTGTTTTGACATCTTGATCGAACTGTCACTTAATTTTATGCCAATTTTATGACTGAGTGCTATTACACAACATGTTAAAGAAAGCTTGGAGAACATTTTAAGTTTGTGTTTTATTGTAGTTTTAACAGAGCATTCATAACTCTTTAAAAACAACTTAAACAGTTTATTTAGTGAAAGATTTTGTAGCGTTACAAATGGTCGAAACAAAAATATAAGCGTTTTTCATGACTATAATAAAATCGACATAAAACGAGCCGCACATAAAATAATAAAACCATGATAAAACTTCCCAATGCTAGTTGACTTAATCTGTCACGGTGTATTTTGTGGAAGCACTCAAAGAAATAAAAAATTTTCGGTTTATTTTCACCAAAAATTTAAATATTTGGTCGGAAATCTTTTTAAAAAAAATGATAAATTCTTAGTGTTTTTTAATGCCAGAGGTGCTTATTCTGTTAATTTTTATTTTTAAAATTGAATTAAAAATTGAACTGGAAGCTCAACAATCTCATCAAGAATGTTGATAAAATATTTGAAAAAATTTCAATCTAGTTACAAAGCTATTTAAACGAAGAAAATTGCATTAAAATATCTTATAATCCTAAAATTTAAAAATCAGCTGGAAAATCCTGTCAGCAGTCTGAGAAGGTCAAATTATCTGAAATTATAAGAATTATTTGGAAATATTTGAATCCATTTTTGAACCCATTGGAATCCTTTATTTTAGATATTCCGATTGTGGAGTGCATTTTTTTTTAAAAAAAGCTCAATAATTAAGGGGGGAGTAGGGTCTAACACTTTCAAAAAATCGATTTTTTTTTATTTTTTTATATTGTAAAACATTCCATGAACGTTGTGTCAAATTTTCAAGTCAATCGAAGCAAAACTGTAGAAATTATAGGCCTTCATCTTATATAGGGGAGAATGAGGATACTTGATCCCTGGGGATACTTGATTCCTTAGCTATATCTCGAAACTGGAATGTCTTACAAAGATCAAATGTTCTAGAAAAATGTTCCAAAATGAGTAAAATAACAATGCTTGCAGTTTAAAAAATTTTAACAAAATAATTGTTTGAGTAATTGAACTTTGCTTGAAAAATTTCACAAAATGTAACTTGAAGATCTTTTTTCATCACTTTAAAATGTTCCTTACATGGGAAAATTATGAAAAAAATATTTGTTCCAATGTATCAATCGAACGAGCGTAAAATTAACTTCATAATGCCATATTTTCAAAGCAATGGAAAACTCTCAACTTTTTTCAGAAAAAGTTTTCTAAAATGTTGATTATGGGTACAATTGATCCCCTAGAGTTGGGTACAATTGATCCCCCTTCCAAACGGCATATTCTTCTTCTGAATTGATCGTTATGATTGCTGATTATGAAATTACTAATATTTATCCAAAAACTAATATTTATCAAACAATTGTCTGAAGAAAAGAGCAAAAATAATTAATTTTCTCTAAATTATAAAAAAAATAGCGCCTTTAAGTATGCAATGTTATTAGCGTTGAGACAAAGTTATAGAATTTTCTTCTTATGTCTGCTATAAATCGTGAAATGAGAACAAACATGACCAAAATAGTCAATTAACATTCTATCTTGGGGTTTTGTTTTATTTTTATACAAGGATTATGACTTCCTGAATAAAAGATCAAGTCTCCTTCAAAAGGGGATCAAGTCTCCCCTAACTTCAGAAAAATCGCAATTTTTTTACTCCCACGAAAATGCTTCTAGTTCTTCAACGGGTTCAAGTATCGTTCTAATTTTTGGAGCATGGAAACTTGAAGTTACAAGCTGTCAGAAAATGTCAAAGACGGCGAGTTGCTAAATTTTTCCGAAAAGATACGGTGAAAATAAGAAAAGGGGATCAAGTATCCCCACTCTCCCCTAATGATGTACAGATTATATTGATAAATTTGAAACGGAAAACCGGTTAAATCATAAAATTATTTCTAATTCTTAAATTCTGCATGTTAGTTGCATCATAGAAACTAAGAAACTAATAAAGTGTCTAAATAAAGTGATATTTGTGAACAAAATACTAGTTTTTCAATCTTAAAATTGCTTCGAGTTCCACCGAGTTCCACGCTAGTTTTATATGGTAATGATTCCTCTTAACACCAAAAATAAAATCCACATAGGCTGATGGTGCGAAAATTTGCGCAATTCGATAAACTTTTCTTTGAAAATCGTTAATATATTACACTAAATGCTTTCTACAGCCCTTCAGCAATTTCAAAACACATCATAATGTACTAAACAATTGTAGATCTTAATTTTTTTCAACTTTGTTTCAAAGACTAAAAATTGTTTTGTCTTACCTATAACATTTCAGATTTAAAAAACTGTTTTTTCAAGGATTTTTTTTAATTTCATTGTAACTCCTTAGAATGAATTTATAGAACTTTGGCTTGTTCAGTTATGTATTTTGTTAAGATAAACAACTTTGTAGAAGAAACCAAAGCTCTAAAATGCTTCACAAAAAAGTTATCTTTTTTATCTTGCTATTGGTGGACCCCTCGACTCTATTTTTTATTTCAAAGTATGCGCCTGGAAAAATTATGCAATGTTGTCGAAGACATCAAAAGTCTATCTTTTCATCCCTGGGCGTTATTAATTTAGTTCCACTAGATTGATTTTCTGTACCAGTGTGTATTGCACTGTAATAATTTTTCAGATTGAAAATTTATAAATATAAGACTTTAAACAAAAAAAAAACAAATTGGGGACTCACCTACCAAATATTTTAATTTTGCCTGAAAATGACTCCGAAAAGGCTAAATTTTCAAATTCTGAAAAAAATAGCTTTACTGTTTTTTTCTTTTAACACCTTCTAGAAATACACCGTCCTGTTACTTGGGTTAGTATCTCTTCAGAAAACCGGGAAATCGTCAGTTGGATGGAAGCATGAGAGAAATGAAAACTGTAGATGGAACTGGTTTGATTTTATGCCATGGGAAAATGTGTTTGTTTATGTTACATTAACGTAGCCACCCTGTACATATTTATTCAATAACAGATGTCCGACAAATTCGGCATAATTTTCACAAATTTCAGTTTCCACTCTATTTTTCATTTATTTAATTAGCTCTGGTTTGATTAACCATCTTTTCATTCAAAATACTCAGCAAACATTTCAAAGTTTCGTAAAAGACGCTCATTATTGTTCAGTTATGTCAGAATTTTGAAACAACATGCCTTTCGAAATGCTTGGGAAACTGGAACGAACTTAATCCACAGGATTTTGAATAGATCCATAAACCCAAAATTTCAATCTTCGTAGAGGGCAGCACGAAAAGGTTCTGGTCCTAAATGGTTCCGGGCTTCATCAAATAATGTTTACATGAATTTTTAATCCAGAATTTCTCTCATACTAACGTTGTTGTACGCATGAATATGGGCCAGCTTCCACCAGCTAGTGAGGGTTCGTTTTCCGGAAAACAAACAGAATATCCTCCCAACCCTTCGGATGGTTTCTCTTTATGTGGATTAAAGATTCAAAATATGAGCAATTGTTTTGGGTGAGCAGTTAAGAAGCATTTTGGTAAATTACTCATTCATCTCTTTGCTTGGCCGGAACTCGAAGCCAATATTGGAAGATGTGAGATATGTAAGGCAGGGTCGATTATATAAATTTTTCAAAATTCATTCATTCCATTTTTAAATTTTTTTTATCATTATTTTCCACCACATTGTTTAGAATAAAATATACTAATCGTATCTTCAACTGAAGATGAGCAATTCCATTTTAAAAGCCAATCAATGCGGACGCTGTTAGCCGGTTGCAAAAATTAGCTCACTGAACCGAAAAGATGCGCTTGGGTCACGTTCGTTCCTTTCGATTGATCTATACGATTTCCAACGGACCTTCCCCTGTCGTCAGAAATGGCATTTTCTCGGGATGTCCGTCGTCGTCGTCATCGTCGTTGATGCTGAGCTGAGCTGAGGATGCCATCGACGAGAAAATTGTTGGTCCGACAAACGCCTTAGAAAAAGACCAATCAAGCAATATCCATCTCCGGGATTCCTCCTATTCTGGGTTGGGTTGTTGCATAGAGTAGGATATGGATTGCTTCTTTCACTACCTTTTCCATCTTGAAATCATTGAATTGCATTTCTTCATTGGAAGGGAGTGTCGGATGGATTGGTTCAAATCGAGATGAAAGCTGCTAAGGTTTGATACTGCAATAGATACTAACTTATTACTGCATTAAATAGGTTATGATTTTCCGTGCATAAAAATTGAAAATTATTTGAAAAGCTTTCAGTTTTTTACAACCAATTGTAAATTGAAGGTACAACGTTCTGTCTGTTCTGTCTGTCTGTCTGTCTGTCTGTCTGTCTGTCTGTCTGTCTGTCTGTCTGTCTGTCTGTCTGTCTGTCTGTCTGTCTGTCTGTCTGTCTGTCTGTCTGTCTGTCTGTCTGTCTGTCTGTCTGTCTGTCTGTCTGTCTGTCTGTCTGTCTGTCTGTCTGTCTGTCTGTCTGTCTGTCTGTCTGTCTGTCTGTCTGTCTGTCTGTCTGTCTGTCTGTCTGTCTGTCTGTCTGTCTGTCTGTCTGTCTGTCTGTCTGTCTGTCTGTCTGTCTGTCTGTCTGTCTGTCTGTCTGTCTGTCTGTCTGTCTGTCTGTCTGTCTGTCTGTCTGTCTGTCTGTCTGTCTGTCTGTCTGTCTGTCTGTCTGTCTGTCTGTCTGTCTGTCTGTCTGTCTGTCTGTCTGTCTGTCTGTCTGTCTGTCTGTCTGTCTGTCTGTCTGTCTGTCTGTCTGTCTGTCTGTCTGTCTGGCTGTCTGTCTGTCTGTCTGTCTGTCTGTCTGTCTGTCTGTCTGTCTGTCTGTCTGTCTGTCTGTCTGTCTGTCTGTCTGTCTGTCTGTCTGTCTGTCTGTCTGTCTGTCTGTCTGTCTGTCTGTCTGTCTGTCTGTCTGTCTGTCTGTCTGTCTGTCTGTCTGTCTGTCTGTCTGTCTGTCTGTCTGTCTGTCTGTCTGTCTGTCTGTCTGTCTGTCTGTCTGTCTGTCTGTCTGTCTGTCTGTCTGTCTGTCTGTCTGTCTGTCTGTCTGTCTGTCTGTCTGTCTGTCTGTCTGTCTGTCTGTCTGTCTGTCTGTCTGTCTGTCTGTCTGTCTGTCTGTCTGTCTGTCTGTCTGTCTGTCTGTCTGTCTGTCTGTCTGTCTGTCTGTCTGTCTGTCTGTCTGTCTGTCTGTCTGTCTGTCTGTCTGTCTGTCTGTCTGTCTGTCTGTCTGTCTGTCTGTCTGTCTGTCTGTCTGTCTGTCTGTCTGTCTGTCTGTCTGTCTGTCTGTCTGTCTGTCTGTCTGTCTGTCTGTCTGTCTGTCTGTCTGTCTGTCTGTCTGTCTGTCTGTCTGTCTGTCTGTCTGTCTGTCTGTCTGTCTGTCTGTCTGTCTGTCTGTCTGTCTGTCTGTCTGTCTGTCTGTCTGTCTGTCTGTCTGTCTGTCTGTCTGTCTGTCTGTCTGTCTGTCTGTCTGTCTGTCTGTCTGTCTGTCTGTCTGTCTGTCTGTCTGTCTGTCTGTCTGTCTGTCTGTCTGTCTGTCTGTCTGTCTGTCTGTCTGTCTGTCTGTCTGTCTGTCTGTCTGTCTGTCTGTCTGTCTGTCTGTCTGTCTGTCTGTCTGTCTGTCTGTCTGTCTGTCTGTCTGTCTGTCTGTCTGTCTGTCTGTCTGTCTGTCTGTCTGTCTGTCTGTCTGTCTGTCTGTCTGTCTGTCTGTCTGTCTGTCTGTCTGTCTGTCTGTCTGTCTGTCTGTCTGTCTGTCTGTCTGTCTGTCTGTCTGTCTGTCTGTCTGTCTGTCTGTCTGTCTGTCTGTCTGTCTGTCTGTCTGTCTGTCTGTCTGTCTGTCTGTCTGTCTGTCTGTCTGTCTGTCTGTCTGTCTGTCTGTCTGTCTGTCTGTCTGTCTGTCTGTCTGTCTGTCTGTCTGTCTGTCTGTCTGTCTGTCTGTCTGTCTGTCTGTCTGTCTGTCTGTCTGTCTGTCTGTCTGTCTGTCTGTCTGTCTGTCTGTCTGTCTGTCTGTCTGTCTTCTGTCTGTCTGTCTGTCTGTCTGTCTGTCTGTCTGTCTGTCTGTCTGTCTGTCTGTCTGTCTGTCTGTCTGTCTGTCTGTCTGTCTGTCTGTCTGTCTGTCTGTCTGTAACAAATTTTCATGTTGATATTTATTTATCGTCGAAAAGAAACCGTTTTAACTCTTCAAATTTACTCTCTGTTATGTTATTTCTTTGGAAATATTGTTTGAAAAATAAAATGCAAATTGGAAACAAGGTTCTGTTTTGAGTCTTTAAAAGTTTTGAGAAAGTTCATCGCGGTGATTAACTCCATTCTCACAGTTAATGCATCGTGGTCTAGAAACCATAGAACAGATTCTAGAGCACAAATGAACAAATCCTCTGCTAGTTTCGTTCCCAGTTACTATTAGGGTCTCCTTTTACCTGCAACAGCTTCCATTTTCCGTGAACTGGCGATGCGGTCAAGAACTGAAGCCAAATCAAATCCCTGCCCTGGACCACACCATTCGGATATTTTGCTGCTCACCATTCGGTATAGTGCTGTAATCTGGTGCTAGCGCTCTGTAAAACTCCCGAGGGATCCATTCTGAGGCAACCGAATCCTGGACAGAAAAAAATTCCATTCTTACAGAGCCTCGGACTAGCTACAGCCATTCATTGTTGGGTGTTTGAGAAGTTTCGAGAACAGAAGATGGTAGGGGAAAGTGCTAGCGAAAAAAAAATGTCGGTACAAGTAAACTTCCAAACGAAGAACAGACAATCTGTACTTGTACATGTTTAAAGAGCCATTCCAAAGGTTTTACCTTTCTAGGAGTAGGGAACGGAATCGGATCGGATCAAAATAGAGTGGGGAAGCTTGAAACGTTGCGGGGGAGACATTGCGATATCCAGCTGTTGGTGGTCCGTGGGATTACCTGTCTGCATCCTTCGAAGTGGAAACCAAAATAAGGCGCTCTATCGGGCGAGGAGAGAAAGCAGCAATAGAAGTGAAGAAGTCTTGTGGAGAAATGATGATACACATAAAAAGACGATAACTGGTGCCATGCCAAAGCCCGGCAAATGTGCCGACGAGAGCTTGCTTCAGCTTAGTGGGTGCCAGGGGACCGATAGATTATCATACGATGTTTAAATTTGAATAATTGATTGAATTTTTACCCGGGCGAAGCACTGCTGTTGAAGTGAGATTGTGGCAGATTATTTTCTTGGATAATTCTGTTTCTAGAGTCGCGATGACTTCAGGAGCTTTCGAAAGAAGTGTTTTCTATTTTGGAAGAAACATTATCAGAAAGTCCACACAAAATTTATTTGATGTCTTTTTGGTTGTTTGAGCAGAATTTAATTTGTAAACATAGTTACTAAGTTTTCGTATAGTAAAATATTTATACTTATGGAGGAGCAGGATGGTAGACAAAAGTTAATCACTTTCATGTATCGATAATATGTTTATAGTACAACTGAATTGTTCTACCGGTTCTTAAATTTTTGCGTTCAACTGCTAAAAAGTAAAATTTATTAACACAGCAAGCACTAGCATCCTGATAGTCAAAATTTTCAAAAGTTTTCAATAGTCAAAATTTCGTTTGAGAGTATATAGTTCCCATATCCAACGATTCATATAAACTTAAAAAGAAGTGTTAAAAAATGGTAAAGTTCCCTAAAAACCGAATGTTTTTGTTTAATTTGCTGAAACTCTCCGCCAGGTCTTAAAATGTTTATTAATTATTTAAATTAAATTTTTTTAAATGCAGTTTACTATTTTACTGGCTGTGCAAAAAAGTTCCCAAATAGAGTACATAAAAATATTTTGAAACGGAGGAGTTGCTATATGGGGGCTGGTACACGCTTTTGGAGTCCTCAAGTCACGAAGGTACATTTGTTAAGTTTTCTTTGAACTTACAATTTGAAATCTATTCTGCCAAATTTTGTAAACTTTTTTTGGCTAGAACAACACACGACAAATTTATACTTAAGGGGGGGGTAGGGTCTAACGGGTATAAAAAAACACCATTTTCACGATTTTTTTCTAGAGCTATCTTTCAAACAAATGTATTCAAATTTTTTGCATTATACAAAGTATTGTTAAAAGAACATTTAGCAATTTTTTCGTAGAAAAATATTGAAAAATGAGCCGGTGACGGAGCACTTTCGAGTGGACACTGTATCTCAGCACAGAATCATCTGAAGTCAAAAAATCCGAGCAAAATATTTTTAATAGATGTTTTTCGGGACCCCAACGTTTTTATTTAACTTTAAAAAATTTTTATGAAATTTTTGTGGCTGTCTGAAGTAAAAACTACGATTTTTCACGAAAAAATCCGCCATTTTTTATCTGTAAAATCTCCCCAAAGTAAAAAAAAACAAAAAAGAAAAACGTTGGGGTCTAGTATTTTATATGTAGAAAATATGTTCCAAATTTGAAAAGAATCGGATAAGTCGTTTTCAAATGACGATGTCCACGGACTTTAAAAATGTGCTTTCGAGAAAAACGCGTTTGAAGTTTCTGCTTTTGCTTCCTTGCAGTATTAGATAGGAGGAGATAAAGGCCTATAACTTCTACAGTTTTGCTTCAATTGACTTGAAAATTTGACAAAACATTCTTGAAATGTTTTACAATAAGAAAATAAAAAAATAAAAAAAATCGATTTTTTTTAAGAGTTAGACCCTACCCCCCCCTCCCCCCCCTTAAGCGTTTTTAAAGGTTCCTTGTGATTCTTAATAGTAGAACTAATGATTTGTTATTCAGTAAATTAACTATTGCCAATTCTGTTGTTGAAGAATAAAAACATGACGTGGGGACGTTTCGGGAAACAGGTTTTCAAAACTTCCCGTCACGAGAAGTTTTTTACGTGATTTTTGTAGATTTAATAGATTTTTTTTAAAAACTGTCTGAACCAAGTTTGTGTAGAATTTTATTTGCAAAAAGTCCCTAGAATTTGGATTTGTGCTGACATCTAAGACAAAAGAGCAATCGCGAAAAAGTAAAAAAAAAAAGTCGTTTTCTTAACTGTCGTGAAGACGTCGTCACTTCACGCTTATTTTTTCTAAAATAACTTTTCAACGGTATGCTACAAAATGACAGAAAGGAATCACCTTTATTTTTATGTTTTCATACAAATTCAGAACTTAAAATACGTTTTCTCTATCTGTAAAGTTTTCTTATGCCATATAAAGAGTTAAAAAAAATATGTTGTCCATCCTACACAAGCAATTTTGCCGAAACGTTCACGAGCCAGGTTTTAGAAATTATCCGATCATACATAACTCTTTTTTTTATTTCCTCATCTGAAATTACTAGTCAATTTGATTTTGATGGCCCACGATTCCCTATAATTTTTCAAAATCAATGAAAAATTACTTCTTTTAAAAACAGACAGAAGTCGGGAAAATATATCTATTTAAAAAGTAAAAAATTGCCAAATTAAACCTTAAAATTGTAGAAAACTTTTCCGTTTGTTTTTTTATCTTTAAATCTTTGATAATAAAGAAGTTACGAAGCTAAGAATAAAAGTGAACCGTGATGCCCCCACTCCCCTGTTATATTTTTGCTTGAACAATGCCTGCATAAAGAATACTAAAAAATATGTAGATTCTGTATAATAAATCAGGTTTGAGTTTTTTTACATTAATAGTTAGTATTTATTTTACATCCTAACCTTCGAGAACAAATTTAAGGCCAATTTTTATATAAAAAATTGAGAAAATAAATGAGGGATCCAAATAGTTTTATTTTAAAGAATTTTGTTTTATTTACAGCTGAATTTAAGCTTGAGGTTTAAGTACAAGTTCTTTGATCAACATAAATTATTAAATTCATATTTAGAATCCTGTGAACACATTAAAAAAAACTAAAATCTAAATTTTTCTAAAAATTAAATGTTTAAATGTGTTTTCTTCAGGTTCGTGTTTCCAATTTGATTCTGATTGAATTTTTTTTTTAGTCCCGAATTGAAATTTTGGTACAACGGTCTCCTGCAATTTAAATTCTTAATGAAATTATTTCATCAATTTTCTATTCTTGATTAAAAAACTAAACTTCTAGCTGAATCTGAATCCAAACTTTTAATTTTTATTCTTAATGTGTATCCTGTCTTTGAGCCTGTGCTTAAAATTCAAATTCTTAATTTGAAAACGTATTTTGAATCTTAGTCCCAGATAAATACTTCTATGATATGAACCAAAAAGCAAAATTTGTATCAGAACCTTCAACCGAAAATATCAAACTAGATTACCATATTTATGTTTTTAATAACTTATTCATATTCATTCATCATTCATTCACTTTCAATAACTATATTCACATTCATATTCAGTTTTAAATTTAACATTCGACTTGTGAATCTAAATGAAAATTGCTTGCTATGAAACCTTTTAAGATTCCGATTCTGTTTAGGAATCAAAGGTAAGAATTTCAAATCAATACCTCAAAAATGGTTTGCAATTTGAAATATTTACTTTTCTTCTTTCGGAATTATGGGATTCTAATATGGAATATGCAATAAGTTTTAATTTGAAAAGCAAACCCAAATGAGAACCTGAATTTTGTACGACTGATGATCCAAACTGAAATTCAAGAACAATAAATTGAAAACAAAATCCGAAATCTGGTTTCAGGCATTGAATTTCAATCTTTACACAAAATTTGGAACAAAAAATTCGGAATGATTCTGACCTAAGTTTTCCACATTTTTCCCTCAGGTATCTGAGACGTGCCAATCCGGGCTATTTTCCCCAATATTTGCCAATATATTAATTTTTCGTTTAAAATTTTCAAAACAAAAAGCAATTTAAAATGTTGTTTTTATTTATCGAAACACATCAATCAATCATATTTTGAACTCTAAAAATTCCCATAACAAATTTTGGCGCAAAATACATGATTCTTTAGGCTCATTTCTTTAATTTTAATTGGCATTTCATTCAAAGAAAAGCAAATACAAAATTTAAAATTTGTCCAATGTTTCGGCCTTCGAATTAATTAAGGAATTTAAAATTTTTTTACCCTCTTAGAGAGAGATTGGGGATTGAACCACCAACCCCTCCGTTTATATGGATATGGCTCTTGTCTCACTTTCCAAATCAAAAGCAACATGATTCCATCTGATAGTTTATTTTTCTGATAACTCTTGAATCGATTCTTCATTATGCGAAAATTGGGTCTTTTCTGTAAAGTTATAAAAACTTAAGTCTTACAAATTTTAATATTTGCTTTGGACTATTCTATTTTTACCAAATTTTCAAAAATAAAATCTTCTTTGTTAAAACTCACATAAAAACTGTAATATGCGCAAAAAATAGTCAATTGACTTTTCATCAATATATTTTGATTGATTTTAAGAAAATTTAACGATCAAGTTTTCTTAAGCTAAAAAAATGAATCATTTTTTGCTCTAAGACATAAACGAAAACAACATCATGAAAGGGCTATATATTTGGAGAATAAGTTATGGAATAACAGCAAAGGCTTTCATGTTGAGGCTATTTATACCGACTCTAGCAAAGCCTTTGATCACATGAACATACCCCTTTTAATCTTCAAATAAAAAAAAAACATGGCTTTCATCCAAATTTCCTCTCTTTTGGTTACAATCATACTTAACCGATCGAACACAAATCGTTCGTTTCCAAAACGAATTATCCAAATTTGTAGTTGTAACCTCTGGTGTGCCTTAGGGGTCTCATTTAGGACCTCTCCTTTTCATACAGTTCGTTAATGACATTTCCTTTATTCTAAAACGGATTGAATATCTAATATACGCAGATAATATTAAACTATTTCTGAAAATGAAAACAACCGAAGATGTCGAAACACACACAGGCATTAGTGCGCCAATGGGAGAAAGCTTGATAGGTGTTGAAAATTTTAGGCTAGAGGGCATGTTGATGAAAAGTTCCCATGAGTTGTCCCGTCTTTGCTCTACACTAGTTTTTATTTATGTATTATACTATTTTCGGTGATTTTTAGAATTTATTAATGCTTTATTTACTTATAAATTTTTGGCTAAAAAGGGCTCGTATGTTATATGAGCTATTCCAGAACCAAGCCCAAGTGCTTAAATAAAATTTTTAACAAGGTTCTTCAAACTTTTCCGGTGACCTACATATTATTCAATTTTTCAGTTAATAATGGTTAATTTTTTTTTAAATGTTTAAATGAGATAGCTCAAGTCAAATGCCAAATGTAAATCAACTTTTTGGCTTCCAAAAAGGCAAGAAAACAATTTTATAAGAACATAGACAAATATTTGTCTTGATTCCAAATTGCTTGCATATTTCAGTGGAAGTGTTATTAATGAACCTTCATAAAAATATTCCATGAAATTTCTAGCTTGGCCGATTTTTAATTAGTTACCTAAAACATGAATTTTTCTACTGTTTTCTTTCATTTTTCTTTTAATTTTGATTGAATTTGTCATATTTTTGCAAATTTCAGATTAGAAATCAGATTGCAAAAAAAACAGCGCCTGATGCATTCTTTTCTATTTTTTTTTTGTTTCGATTATAGTCGTTTTACCATCTTTATGGCATTCGCGACTTTATAAACGTTGCAGTTGGCGGATCGTTATTGAAGAACTTATCCGGTACAACTGTGATCGATGTTTACTCTTGGGCTCGAACTCGCGGACATCGGCTCAGGAGACAATAGACTTTCCAACTGAGCTATATCACAAGCCCCATTTTTTCTTTTCTAATGAAAATATTTTTCTGTTCAAATGACAAAGTCTAGACGAAACATTTTAAACGGGGTTTTCTTTTAAAGACACTGCTGAAATAAGGGTTAAATGTTAAGGAAAACAGGGAGATGGAAAAAAGATTATCCAAATCTTGCTAGATAAAAATTATATTAAAATATTTTTTATTACCACACATACATACATACCTACTTGTAGAGCTTAGCTCGATATCTGTGAAATTTTACTCGGAGTAAAATTTTACAGATTCAATATCGATAAACTGGACAAGTATGTATGTTTGGTTATAAACATAATTTTAACAGCTTTAACAGCTATTTGAAGTAAGCTTAAAACAAAGAGACATTTTTAATCAATGTTGACATTATAAACTTGTGTTAAATTACAAAAATACCAAAAAAAAAAAACCTTAACGGACAAGAACAGTTTAAGGGAATCTTGAACTTTTTATTTCCAAAACTATGTAGTGTTAAAACATTCAGGGAAAGTCAATTAAATTTTTTACTCCTTAAAATTAACAAACAGTTTTTAAATTTTTATTAGGACTTTATAAGCTACAAAAATTAAAAAAGTTTTCATTTAATAAGTTTTCAAAGACTGTTAAAAATAGGCCTCAAACTTGGCCAGACTCTTGAAAAAAGATATTTTTATTTACATCCTTGTGGAAATATGAAGTTTGTCCTTGCTAGTCTTCAATGCATTTTAATTCCATATTGTTAATTGAAAATTTTGTTGTTTTGTTGACTAAAACAACGGAGTGTTTTCAAAAGTATCCAAAAGTATATCAAATGTCTAATGTAGAATGTAGTTTGCTACCTCCCTTTTTGTTATCATTAAAAAGTAGAGCAAACGAAAGTATTTGCCCTCAGATAAACATTTTACCAAATATATTCACATATAAAATAATGACAAAATTGTAATCCATTCAGAGTAACTTCAAATAATTGATAAAAGTCCGCTTATGTCTCATACTTATGCCCATTAGTGTTTGTAGTCAACAATTTGAACAAAACTTCACTAAATAATCGCAGTGGGTTTATGACATTGAATTTTTTTAATTTTTCAAGTATTAACGTTTTTTATTTCTTCTCTTTTCAGGTAAAACAAGCATGAATAACTATTTCAAAACAAAGGTAATTTCTTCGTTATTGTCGTTATGAGCAAGGTTGCCGAATATAATTACGTATTTTAACAACAAAAAATTCTGACTTTCTGTGATTTTGCCCAAAAAATCTGTGAAGGTTTTCTGTGATGCTTTTCTTTTAATTTCATTCAAACGTCATGTCAAACTGCATCTTATTTTACATATAACTTTAGAAAAATTGATCAACAATATGAATTTTATCATATTTTTCCAATTCAAAGTTTTTTATCCAAAATTTATATTGACATAAAAAAAATAATTTTGAAAAAAAACGTTGAAAATTTAAATGTTCTGTGAAATCTGTGAAAATTTTCTAAAAATCTGTGTTTTGTGACACATATTCTGTTATGAATATATATAGATTATTATTTTAATATAAAAGTTTTTCATTGATTTCGGCAACCTTGGTTATGAGTACACAGCGTTATTATTTCAAGTATCAATAGTTTTACAAAAACAGAGTTCTTCACCATTTTTTTAATGAATCATACAATTATATTCGAGCATAAAATTTTGTTGGGCTTGTGATATAGCTCAGTTGGCAAGTCTGTTGTCTCCTGAGCCGATGTCCGCGAGTTCGAGCCCAAGAGTAAACATTGAACACAGTTGTACCGGGTAGTTTTTCAATAACGATCCGCCAACTGCAACGTTGATAAGTCGCGAATGCCATAAAGAAGGTAAAACAACTATAATCGAAACAAAAAAAAATAAAATTTGGTTCGAAAGTTCAATATTTTCATAAAAAATTCTAAAAACTGCAAACAGCAGATTTCATGTGAAAAGTTATTTTTAATTGAAACAAACTGAATAGGTAAACCATCCATTCGTAATAATTCTCAAGGTTCTGTTCAATGTTATTTTCATCACTTTCTATCATCTCTATTTCGCTGAGCAGCGACACTTTCCGGTTGGTGGTCTTATTTGTCAAATTAATTTGTCGCCCTACCCTACCAGGACAACTTTAGTTCAATTCTCCATCCCATCTAAGAAAAAGAAAACTCTTTTTCAAACCGCTCGGAAAAGCTACCAATGAGAGGAAAGAAACCCCGATATAAATGGAAAAGGGCTGGATTCATTGAACCGTATGAATGAAAACAACCACTTGTTAACTGGTCTACCGTATTTTGTGTGAAACTCATAATTAGTTATTAAAAGCAGAATTTTGTCCTATAAAATCAAATTTAAAATTCTTCGATGTGAAAGACAAAACATAATTCAATTTAAAAGTCTACCGTTTCGAGTGAAATATCAATCCCTTCTTGAAAAAATCATTCAGAAGTATGCAAAAGCTTTGTTTCATTCACTCTACCCCGGCAATATCGATTTTTACGCGTTCCTCCTCATAACTTCAGCACTTTGTCTCAGAATTAATTTCAAAATTAATTTCCGAAGACAACCAGCTGCTCAAGCTACTATCCATTGCTTTTAATTTGAGTGGAACCTTTTCATGTCGAAACAAATCACATTATAGTTTTCCGGTGACAAGAAATTTATTGAAAGGGACGAAACAATTCTCTGTGCCGAATTTTGTTCACTACTTGTACTTTGTACTTGTTATTCAAAAAAAAAAATTATCTTTGGTTTCCTCGTGCCATAATTTTAAACAATTGAATTATTTTCTGACATACCTATTAACTTATGTATTTACATTGGACCTTCTATCTGAGCTTCAGGTTAAAATGAAGAGCCCATTCACATGTTTGTCGAAAAAATCATGTTAATCCCCGATATTTATCTTTTCTCTGCATTGGGAATAACTCACTTAACAACATGATTCAATTAACACGAATGAAATACCGACTGCAGCACCAATATGGCATTCGGTCGGTACAACTCTTTTCCCTGATGCCCCATTTTTATTCATCGATCCAATCAAAACGATAATCCCATCCATCGCATCGGAGGACGAATATCACCATCGATGCATGTTGATCAAAGCCAATCAATCGAAGAACGGAAAACATGTCGTCACAGTTGAAGAAAAACGTAAGCTTCCAGGAAAGATATGGTATTCATGTTTTTCGAATGATTTCCTCCTGGGATGGAAAAGTTAGTTTCGACGGCTGCAGCAGAATTCCGACTGAAGCCACCTGTTTCTTTTTTTTTGTGTGTGGGAAGATTTCGAACTAGAGAAAGAAGTAGAATCTAGCAGTCAAACAGTTCTGCAAGAGATATGTAAATCGAGAAGAATGTTTGTCCTCTGTGATGCATTTTTCTTTTCAAACTTTTTGCCAGCACATATTGTAAATTTCAACAGGTGCACACACGTCGTGCTACATTTTCGAGTGGCTTATTTCAAATTCCAGATTTATTCATGGAAGGGTAACATTCTTTTTGACACTGTCGAAAATGTTTGGGTATTGATGAATTTTCAAACATGCGAGAGAAGTTATTTCCACATTATTCATTCCACATTATCCGTCTTCGAAAGATAATTTCGCACAGACTTATTGAGTTAAAATTGTCTTCTCGCTAACTTTCAGTTACTAAGTTCAGAGTGACGATTACTCAGTTATAGCCAGAACCGCACCTACTCAATTCTAACTAAACGGCTTTTACTCAGAACTGACTAACAGTCCTTTTCGCGTTAACTGGGCCATGGTTACTCAGAATGCGCGAATAGTTCTGAAGCAGTTTTTGGCCGTTTTTTTTCATGCTAGAAAAGTTGAAACCTGTATTATTATACAGACAAATGATGGATTTGTTGATTTGATGAATAATAAAAGTCGAAAGTCGTGCCTTTATTTAAAAAAAACCATATTTTTATGAACGTATTGACATTTGTTTCCGTCCGTCGGGCTCGTCTGCCGGGCTGGAACCCTTTATGTCCAACTGGCTTAAGCTATGGCAAATTTACTTGAACCATCATTGCAGCTAACGACCGACTGGGTTGAAGCCTTTTGGTCCTACAAGCCTTTTCCATGAACTTTTCTGACGACATATTTATTCCCAAAACTTCGGTGTGTTTTCTTTTGAACTTCGACTCAGTACCCTGTAATATATATAAAATTGGATTGATATCTAGATATTACCTTTGAATTGAATATTTACCACGTAAATTTTCCAGTTTTTGTTGCACGAAAACAAACAAAGTCTGATCGCCTCGCTCAAACTGATCAACACATACTTAGTTGTGGCCTTCAAGTACTCGAGTTCTCTGAGTACAAATCTGTCGTCTGAGTAATCGTTCCACTGATTTTTGAATTCATGAAGATCAGTCGTCGTTTAAAACGGTGACGTGATTTCACGAAAAAGCTTTAAATCGTCAGTGTAAAACAGCTTTTGTGAGGTCAGTTGGTCGCACAAATCGTTCACGAACATTATAAATATTAGTGGCCCAAGATGACTACCTTGGGGCACACCAGAAGGTATCACGAAGTTCACAGAATAGAAGTGGTTCGTCGATGGTGGCTAAATTTTTACAAATTTGGCCATGTAGTTCGCTAAGCCAAGAAAACTTCGAATTTCGATGTCATTAGTTGGCTTACGGAATGACATAATCGCTTCTTGTATAGCAGTTGACGGTCGAATGCCATTACTACTTATTCGGTTACCAAGAAAAGCAAACTGTGTTACTCGTATCTTGCATTTCTTAATATTCAGTACTACTTCTGTTTCTTTAAATCGTTGGAGTATCTAAAACCAGAAAATACAATTAAACGATTTTTTTTCTATCATTAATTAAACCTTATTCAAGAATAGTCAAAACAATAATCAAAAATAAAAAAAAAATTCATTTTAGAGTACCTTATCCAAACGTGCGTCGTGCCCCTCAACGGTGGTACCTACGATGCCTACATCGTCGAAGTACCAATACGCTCCTTCGCAATCCGCCTGTATTTCGTCTATGTTTCGTTGAAATATCTCTGGGGCAATAACCAAGCCAAACGGCATACGTTTGAAACGGTACAGGCCTCGATGAGAAATAAATGTGACGATATCACGCGAGTACTCCTCAAGTTCGAGCAAAAAGAAGGCATCCTTGATATCTAAAATGCTCCATACTTTCCCTCTTCCAAACTTCGCGATGACGTCCTCGATGATTGGCATCGGGTGATGCTCACGAATCATTAAGCTCTATTAAGTATCTTGCCAGAAGTTCATCCAGTTTCTTGTTTACTGCATCTTCTAACGGAATGGGAATTCTGCGAACTGGTTAATTACTGCCTTTGGATTCACCTGGATTCGTACCTTAACTCCCTTAATCTTTGAGAAAGGACGGTTGACTTCGTTCTGCACAACTGCATTCACGTCTACCCAAATTTTAAGTATACCCAGGGTCTTGGATGTAAAGTCCCACAGCAAGTCCCGTTGTCCATTCTTGATCACTAGGAATTCTGCCACCGCTGGGCGATGCACTATTTCAATGATAGCTTCGAACGAACCTAAAATCTCCAATGATGCCTGGGCACCATACGCTCGGAGTATCTTGTTGCTGCCTTTCTTTTGTTTCTTCAAGACCACTTCGTTTGCCTTGAGTACCTCGCATGTTTTGCCAGTAATGAGATTCGCATCCGAGCCTGAATCAACTAGCATGTCAAGCTCAACGCCACCGATTTGGACAGTAAGCACGTTTGTCGTGTTTACACCATAAAAAGTGTAGTAAACTCTTTTCTAGACATCAACCAGGTTTTCTTCTGTTGCTATTCCCAGCGATGAAACGTTTTCTACCGTTCGAATCCGTTTGACGGAAGCCGATGTACGAGGTCCCTTACCGGTAGATTTCTTCTTGCATACATTTTCAAAGTGGCCAGTAATTTTGCATTTACGGCACACTTTTTCTTTCGCTTTACAATGAGCGGCATTGGCATAATGCCCTGGTTTTCCACAGGCTTAACAATTACCAACCGCTGGCCTTTCACTGGCTGACATTTGTTGAATTTCACCATGGTTGTAATTCTTTTTACCAAGGGTAATCTTATTGACTCCCACTTCACTTTGCTCCAGCTTTGCACCAGCTAACTCTCTTTCCTGCATCCGAACGCTTTCAACGGACTCTCATAAAGCTTCTATTTCCATTAGTGTGTAATCCTAAGCCAAGATCTTACGACGTAACTCCGAAGAGGCATCCTTCTACGATTACATCTATCATCATGATCTCTTCGAGCACCTTTCGAATTTCTGCCGGATGCTTGTCAAATCCACAATAGCTTAATTGTTCTCGTACTCGTAGTATGAAGTGAGCGAAACGTTCATTATGCAACTGTTTCAACTTCCGAAGCTTCTGTCTTTCGAGAACATCTTGTCTGAATGGATTGAAGTATCCGTCCAAACACTCTATGGCTTTATCGTACCATGGTATATCAAGAAGTACCATTGAAAATTCTTCAGTTCCCTCTAAGCTGCCAAACACTTTTAGAAGCTGAGGCCCTCCGAAGTGCAGCATCTTCGCTCGCATTGCTTTCTGATCAACTATTCCTGCTGAGTCAAAATAGAATTGAAGCGCTCTTTTCCATTCGATCCATTCATTGGACAGCCTTGAGCCTTCAATCTGCTCGCATCCAAACATCGGTAGTGGACGATATTCCATCTAAAAAAAAGCAGAAAGAAAAACACATTACTTTCCATTCTTTCTGTCCATTCTCTTTGACGCAAGTACCACTTAGCCTTGGTCTTTAACTTATTCTATTCTACTAATATGAATTGCTCAGCAATGCCAAAAAAAATCACCTACCAAATTCTATGGATTATGGTGGAAATAAACGTATCTTTCTTATTGGCAAAGATCTCTTACATAGTCACACAAACATTGGTCGCAATAAAAATATCTAGTCTACTGGCAACGATCTCTTACCAAAACCCTTACTGGAGACGATTTCTTACCAAGTGACTCAACTTTGGATAAAACAGAACTATCGTCCCTTACAGGCAACGATCTCTTCCCAAGTCACTCAACTTTTGTCGAAAACAAAATATCGTTCCTTATCGGAAACGATCTCTTATCAGAATCCATTGGATTCTGATCGAACAATATCGTCCCTTACCAGCAACGATCTCTTACCAACGATCCCTTGGATTTTGGTCGAAATTGAAATATCGTCCGTTACGGGAAACGATCTCTTACCAAGTCACTCAAGTTTGGCCGAAAACAAAATATCGTTCCTTAACGGCAACGATCTCTTACCAAATCCCTTGGAATTTGGTCGAACTAAACATATCGTCGCTTACTGGCAACGATCTATTAGCCAAATCCCTTGAATTTTGGTCGAAATAAAAGAAAAAATAAACTATCGAACTTTTCTTGTCACAATCTCTTACCAAAATCCGCGTTGGTCGATTTTTTTTTCTTTTAAATTTCTAACACACTTTTCGAAGCGGCCATCTTGAACGCCAACTCAATTTCAAAAGGAAAATTCATCACTGATCTACTTCCGAACAGCCATCTTTAAATTTGTACTGGTACGTTTTGCGTTCGGAAAAACAATAATCTCGTGGGAATAATCACAGGAAATTTACTCACTTAATTAGTGATCCCGGTTTTCAAAACTATTCACTTGGTTTTCTTATCTTTTTTGGATCCGTTTCGTTGAATCCTCGTCACCAATTTTGTAGACACTCTCAAATCACGTCATCACTGCTTGGTCTCTAACAGGAATTGACCTCCGTTGGCTTTTTCTCCTACACGCTTAAAATAGGTTACCCATCAGTGGTAGCAAATACACGCTCTTAATAAATTGTTAAAACTGAAATAATATACACCCTACACGACTAACTCAGAACCCTACAGAGATCACCTTACCAAACGCAAACACAAATCAACCAAGTCGGCACTTCTCGGACATCATTGACGTCAGATCCTGCCGAGGCGCCAACATCGAGTCAAACCATTATCTGGTGATGGTGAAGATGCGCCCAAAACTCTCCGTAGTGAACAACATACGAAGCCGACGCTCGCCTCGGTTGAATATCGCACGACCGAAGCAACCTGAGGTCGCGGCAGACTACAGACGCGGCAGAAGCTCCTCTCGAGGACTGTTGGGATACCATCAAGACAGCCATCAACGGTGCTGCGGAGAACGTCATCGGGCATGTAAAACGAACTCAATGGAACGACTGCTTCGACAAGCAGTGTAGGAGGGTGATGGATGAAGACAATTCCGCAGGGGCAGCAGTAGTGCAAAGGGGCACCCGTCGAAATGTGGAAAATCACCAACAGCGGAGAGACAGTGAGTCTGAATTTTCCAGGAAAAAAGCGCCGCCCTGAGGAGGAGGAGCTCCAGGTGCTGGAGCAGCTGCATCGTTCCCAAGAAACACGGAAATCTATCAGAAACTCAACACATCCCACAAAGGCTTCGTGCCGCAAGCCGAAATGTGCCGGAATAAGGACGGGGGCATCCTGACGGACAATTGTGAGGTGATCGAAAGGTGAAAGCAGCACTTCGATGAACATCTAAACGGTGCACATGCATGAGACCTAGACGGTGGGGAAAGGTGACATTGATATAGTCAGCAGATCATCTGCGGCGATTGAGGAGATCTATCGCAAACTGGAACGCGAAGCAGGAAGGATTAGGTTGATGATTGATACGTCCAAGACGAAGTACATGCTGGCCTGCGGATCCGAGACGACCGAACCCACTTGCCCAGTAATAACAAGGTCACGATCGACGGCGACGAGCTGGAGATAGGCGAAGACTTTGTCTATCTCGGCTCACTGGTGACCGCAGACAACGACACTAGCCGTAAGATCCGGCGGCGAGTTATCAGCGAAAACCGTGCCTACTTTGGACTCGACAAGCAACTCCCGTCAAGAAGACTTAGCCCCCACACAACGTGTAACCTGTACACAACGCTCATTAGACCGGTAGTCTTCTACGGGCATGAGACGTGGATATTGCTCGAGGAGGCCCTGCGCACACTCGGAGTATTCGAGCGACGAGTGTTTAGAACCATCTTTGGCGGCGTGCAACAAAACGGAGTGTGAAGGCGAGGGATGAACCAAGAGCTCGTGTGACTCCAATCCAGTAGGAACGTTTGGAGCAGGGGCGCAACGAGCGAGGTGGTTAAATAGACCAAGTGGAGCGTGATCTGGCGTATGTGACATGCCCGAAAAGTTGGAGAATTGTTGCTATGGATCGAGTGAATTGGAGGAATATTGTTAATACATAAGTTTATAAATGAAATAAATAAATCTGGTCAGCTGATGCGTTCACGAAGACGTTACAAAGGGCAAGGCATGTGAAACTATTCAGCATTCTGAATTTGCGAATTTAGGGGAGGTGTTGATACTTACGGTTTCGGATCCGTTGAAATCCGTTCCTCCAAAATTATTGTTCCGGTTCTCCACAAGCTATGTGTCCAATTTACAATCGAGAACAATAAATTATTGATTGCTGATGACATATGATGATGATAAACGCGGTACAAATGTTTACAACATCACACGGTTACGCGATACTACTCAAACTGGGTTCGTGGTAACACAACATTGTTGCCAGATATAATCACGGTCACAATTTTCTCCGAATAAGTGGTACAGATTTCTTGGGAAAAATTGCAAAAAGATTGCTGATTTCTTCTGCAATTTTTGAACTTTTATTTGTATAGGTTCAAATTTCAGATACCACAAAAGTATTTTTTGGTATCTGAATGAATTACTTAATTTAAGATCCTTCCATTCTTTCAGCTTATGAAATGAGTTGTTTGAGGTAAACATTCGCTTGAATTGTTGTATGTTCAATCTTCTAAATCTTCTTGAAATTTGCTGGTTTGTTCAAAAGCCACAACCTGTTGGTTATTTAGCGGACAAATTAATTCACACCAATCGAGTCCACACATTTGACGGAAGAGGTTCGTGAGTCACGAACAAATTATTGAATGGAAAATAATTAAGAGCTCATCAACTGGGGACAAGCTTTCCCCACACCGCCTCATGGCACTGCTGGTTCGCCATCGTTGATTGAAAATGTCAATTTCATGACAAAAGAATTATTACAAATTCATTGTTTGGCTAAAATGCATTAGCAACCAAACTAGGTCATAAACACTCTGGCTGGTGACACGTTGTTTATCTCCGGAAAACGAACTTCGACTAGCTGGCTGAGGGTCAATACGGAATCTGTCGTCCGGGTCTATATTCTGTATCACTCATCCGGAGTCCAAACGCACAAACATATGGTATGTGATTGCCATTTTGCCTGCCGGGGGCATTTTGAAAGCTTTTTGAGCATGGCCAGAGGATGATAATGATGGCAGAAGTAGGTGCAAGGACAGGTGTTCCCCATCCGGATTCAGTTCAAGCTCTGAGTGGCGCCGATTCCAAACTTCCTGAACCCCATTGACCTGAGGAGACTTTCCGACCGGAGCAACTCGCTCAGGACAGAACTGTGGATCGGAACATTTTTGGCACACCGGTTGAAGCAGAATACTTTCGATGAAACCGCAGGATTTGTGTTGTTTTGGGAAATGTGTGAGCGAATGGCCGATTTATAATGTATGAACAACCGGAGTACATTCCAAGCCGGGGCATAGATCTTTCATGCTTATATCCCGAGGAAAACTCTCGTCAGCCGCTGTGCTTTAAATGTCTGCTAATGGGAAAAGTTTTCCGACGATAAATAATGAACTCATAGCTGTGCCCTCTGGTGGGAAATCAAATTTTGCTCTACTCAGAGCGGCGTTGTACCTGTGAATATGGAGTCGGACAAACGAGCTTCGAGATACGGGATTCGAATGCATCGCTCCGAAACCGAAACCGAAATCCCATCCTGAGGAAATTGTTTTGTTGTTTCGTTATCTTCCATTTGATTGAATAATCATCAAAAGGAATTGAAAATTTTATGATGAACGAGCGAACATTTTCACAAACGATAAATCGATTTTCCTCCTTTAACGGGTCAAATGTTTCCTTCAAAACAGTGTCATTTAAAAAACGATTATTTACTCTGACAGACAGTTGAAAGTGTTTTTTGTTGCTGCTTTGGCGCCAAGTCAAGGTTAAATTTTTTTTTGCTTCGTTCTGACCGCGGATGAATATTTAAAACACATTTAAGCGAAAAGCAATGGAGCGTTGGATTTCCCCGGAGGAGTCTGTTTTTATTTTATTTTCGGAAAGCCAAGCAATAAAATCATCTGACGAAGGTTCGAGCATAGCTAGGTCGAGCGATTTGTTTTTCGGAACCGGCTGCTGGACCATCGTTGAAATTTCAGAATCTTTAACGAAGCACGGTAGATAAACGTTTGTTTTCCAGAGTGATGCCAATCGCTTAATGGGTCTGGTTTGTTTGAACCAAGCGATAACCTATTCAGTTGAATTAAATATTTTATTCATGACAAATTTTCTTCGTATACGAATTTAATTTTACGAAAATTTCAATAATTTTTTAAATTTTTTTCATATTTCACACTAAACCTGATATTGACGATTTTCACTGAGCTATACCAGCAATGATTATTTTTATGATATAATTTTATTTTGCGGTTTTACCGGGGGACTGAGATAAAGAAAGAATATATGTAATCGATCACACAAATCGTGCAACCAATGCAATGGTTGAAATTGTGATAAGCAGTGGCCAATTGTGTGGGAAAATGAGTAAATTTGAATTAAAATGAGAGCAACCTTTGCTCAGAGAGAAAGAAAATCTGCGAATTGTTGCAAATTGTGAAGCAGTTGTCCAATTCTGATCATTACCGTTACAAAGTCAAAGAATTCTCTCTCTATTGTAATCCTCCGGATTTTATCGATGAGGGTTAAAGAGTTGAAATGAATGACGGATAGAAGATCAGAAGAAAGGTGTTGAAAAGAGCGGAGAGTATTTGTCCACATACTGAATTCTTTGTCCCGCACCAATTAACTGTATCGAAGAAGTATTAATTGATGGAGATGGCACTACGTTCTTCGATGTAGTTTATTGCACAAGGCAACAAAACTTACATTTTTCAGAAGTGCAAAGATTATTAAAGCTAATTTTGACTTATTTGAGAGCGCTGTTCCCAAATATGCAATTAGTCTTTTTTTTTGCTAGTATAGCAGCTCTTGTTTTCGAAATAATTTTGAAAAATGGGTAAAAAATTATTGAAATAATCAATTTGCATTAGCAAACATGTAAAAGATTACAAAGATTTGGAAATTGAAGGTTTTGATTCAATGATCAACTTTTCCGAAGGTCGAGAGTAATTTCAACTTCTGAGAAAAAAGTTATATAAGTTTTTTTATTGTTTATTTTTTTTAATTTTTCAAAAAAAAACGGATATTTTGACGAAATTTATAAGAATTTTCAAACCAAATTGGGTCTAAAATATTTTCAATATTTCTTCAACCATATGTTCAATCGTTTCACAGTCTATAACAATAGACTGAGTCAATTTGGGGTCAGTTTTTAATTCAAATTGATAAAAAAAATTGATTATTTGGTACTGAAAAATCAACATCATTATTGTTACTGCTGTGGAAGCGAGCCTGCTAATGGTTTTTGTTCCAGTCCTCTAAAGGAAATTTTTCTTTAAAGGAAATTTTGTGGAATAGCTTAACTTCGAACTTATTAGGCAAAAAAGTATTTTACAGGGGTATTTATTTTGGCATTGAAAACCCATAAATTTATTTGACATCACTGACCTCGTGAAGTATTGCATTAAAAGTAGTCACGCAATACCTCGCTAGGCACTCAATTATGATGTCAATTGAATTTATTGTTTTTTGAAGCCAAAGTCGTACCCCTGTGAAACTGCTAATTACTTTCTTCCTTATTAGATTCGAAGTTACGGTCTTCGAAAAAATTGATCAGCGGAAAATTTCCATTAGAGAATTCTGAAATTGGCACAAAAATCAATAGCAGACGCGGTTCTACAGAAGAAATTAACATGATGTTGATTTTTAAGTACAAAATATTAAATTTTCCCATACAAACCTAAAAGTTCAAATTTACTCATGCAAACATTACTTAAAAATCTGCAAAAAATCATGGATGGGTTTTGAAAAATAACGAAGCTTTTAAGATACAAGGGTTTGAGAAATTCAAAAATGACCTCAAATCAACTCAGTCTACAGCAAAAAAAGTTCCTAAATAAAGAAGTGTCAGAAATAATTAAAATGATATCTATATAAAATTATAAAAATGAAAAACTCATTTCTTAACGCTATATTTTGCTAAATATATAATATCTAGGTAAAATCTGAATCCTTGATTAAAAGGAGGATAATAAATAGACTAAAAATCAGTTTTTTTCATTTAGTTTTGTTGGTCTTCAGTTACTCAAAATCGATCAGGTTCACTCCATAATCTCTTTTAAACAAGTGCTTATAGACAAAATCTGTCAAAAGATTCGAGTTCAGGATCCTGAAATCTTCCGAAAACAGTTTTTAAAACATTTGCACTTCCCTAGTTTTATAGATAGTTTGCCGTTTTTTTAACTTGTTTGATTTTTGATAACTGAGCATTTCCTCTGTTGAAAAAAATATAACGAAGCTTAGGGACGATCCCTAAGTTTCAACTGACCTGCTTTGATAAAACAATTTCTTAAACTTGAATTTGAAAATTAAACTGGGTAATGCAATTGCTTCCATCTTGAGGATGTGTATGTGAGTGTTTTTTTTAAAGGACAGTGAATTTTATATACCTAATCATGAGAACTATTTTTTTTTATCTGTGATGTGATATGGATTATTTTGGATGCATTATTTTATCAATTTCTGTAAGAATTGTTTGTCTATTTCGCGCATTTGTCCATCATCGTTAAATTTTATATCTGGTTTTAGACTTTTAATAGTGTGGTACTTCGAGTATCGATAGCACCACATTAAATGGAATAAAGTATTTGATCATTCAAATTGTAAGGTTTTGTGAAACCGAAACAAAGGTCATTGCATATGCCTGAGGCAAATGTTTCGAAAATCAAACAATTCTCATTCTTCACAATAAAATATAAATATGATTCATACTTATGCCATATTCGTTTTCATCCTGGTGGTGCACCGGCAGTGCACCAAGTGCTGTCAAAGCGTTTTTTTATATGAAGTTGACAGCAGTTGGTGCACAACCATCTTTCCACCGGATGAAAACGAATATGGCATTAACTTCTTTTTTTGTTCAAACTAAGAGTTGGATTAATCGAGAGCGAAAAAAAAATTAGTGTGCATAAGAGTGGCAATGGATGTATGGGAAAAACTAAATGATCGAATTTTGAAAATAGACCATAAACATTTTAAAGATTAGCCTTAAAACTTACATGTGCAAAATTTGATCTCAATCGAACTTGATTAAGGATTGCCACAAAACGCTTGAAATTACATTTTTTTTACTATAAAATATCATTAAATAAAGGATGTCGGAAAAGCAGCAGATTTTCGAAACACCGATTGAGTCCCAGAAATTCGAGTTTAGGTCATTTTTTTCGTGATAACATCAGATTTCGACGATTTGTGCATTTTTAAGTCATTTGGCATCAAATTGAAATTTTTAAAATCTACGAATTTTCATTGGTCCCCTCTTTGATGATTTTCAAAATTTGACCACCAAATCCAAATAGACCACAAGTTGTGTATGATCGAATACTTACAAAAACCTGACTTGGCAAAACTCCTCATTTACGATTCATGTATAAGATTAATGATTGTTTCTATAACATTGTATAGAATTGACAGATCATTTTCTATATCACCTCATTTGACATAAGAATATTTAACAGATAGGTTGGATGTATTTTAAGTTATGAATGTGAACAAAACACTTAAATATAGGTGGCCTAAGATAACCCACAAGTTAAAATTTAGTTATTGATTTAACTTGAGAAATTTGTTTTCCGTGTGAAAAAGTAAGACAAAACTAAGATCATAAGAATATGAATTTTAGATTTCCCACTTATGCAATTTGCGGGTGCATGTTTGAATATTTAAACAAGTATATTTTTTCAGCTAGTAAAATAAATCAAGCACATGATGCGTACATAAGTTAACAACATATAGAAATATATGATTACGCAGAGCTACGACGATGAGAGCCCACGATACCCCACTCTCCTCTGGATTTTTGACAATTTTTTTTCGTGCTGACACCAGATTATATCAATTTTCATGTCAATTGGCAACTAAATTAAAATTTCTATTTTTCCAATTTCCATTGGTCCTCCCTTTCGTGATTTTTGGGGGTCAAAAATCGAAGCTTTGAGTGCTTTGAGTGCTCTCATCAAATCCTATGTTTAAAAAAAAAAAAATGAAATTTATAAATGTTCAGTTTTTTGGGCCAATCTTCAAATTAAACGTGGTAGTTTTTTGAAATTCGACATGACCCATTGTGTGTACTTTTTTTTCATGTTTCTCTTTCTTTTCTCTTATCCATTTTAAAAAAAGTGAAAAACTAGATTTAAGCACGCAATTGTAAACAAACAAAGCGAATTTGACCCCGTGAAGCCTAAAGGCATGAGCTGATTTAAATAAAGAAGTTACTAAAAATATGAATGATTTAGACACGAAAAATATTTTTTCTACAATATGTTATAAATTGTTTAACGAATAAATAAAGCAAATACAAAAATTATTTGTATTGTCGATGAACCAATTGGCGTGGAGGACCAAAATCATGATAAATGGTACAAAATTCAAATAAAAACAGTTGTGTATTTCTACAAAATCAAGACTTACTTTTGAACATTTATAAGTTAAACAAGTGAATTATTAACTAGGCTTCTACCAATTATTCGAATAGATCATTGAATTTTCAGGCATTTTTCTAATATTCCAACAGATTTTATTAAAGGGAGTTCAAAGAGATTTTACTGTAGCTGTGTAGCTCTTATAAATTTTGATCCGTAATACTTTATCACAGTGCATAATTTCTTCATAATAATGAAGTGAAATTATGAAACAAACATTCTAAGTTTATTTTAAATAAGAAAAAAACTGTCTGAAATAAGTAAAAAAAAACTCTGATGTTTAAAGGAGTAAATCACTTTTTTCCAATTTCAAATCGTAGATGGCAGCACCTTCTTGCAGTTAAACCAGATATAGGCTCAATATCGATTTACCGGGTCTATATAGGCTCATCTTCTTCAATTCGACGTAGTTCTACAACACAGTTTTGAACAGTTACAGTATGCTTTCTAGGTTATGTATTGGCTTTTCGGTCTTATCAGTTCAATTATAACATTTTTTATATGCGCTTCATATAAAAAGTGTTATAATTGACCAGATAAGACCGAAAAGCCAATAAAAAACCTAAAAATTAATCCCGGTCGAACAACAAACTGAGTATGCTTTCTGGATTTGCTAAATCACCAGCACAAGAATATGCTACTGCCATGGTTGCCAGGTATTTTTTAGTAAATGCTGGAAGTTGGTAATAAAAAGTCTGGATTTGTCTGGATAGTTAAAAATGACATTTTATTTAATTCTTTTTACATAACGGTTAAAAACAAGCAATATGGTTACATTGTAATTACTTCCGATCTTACATTGCGACATTTTTCTTAGTTGTTATAGTAGCAGAAATATTCACCCGTCCATTATCCGCAGAGTTAAGATTAACATAGTTTTTACGTAGCCAATATTCCACGCGTGGTCGAAACGTTCAATCTGTTCCTTGATTTGGTCTTATTTATATTATACTCCAAAAACAAGCGCTCGACAGAAGCTGACGAGTGAGGTAAAGTTAGAAGGCTTGGAATAAACTTCCTCAGATGCGGGAAAGCCATTCCTCCGCTACATCTAGTCGTGGTCAAGATCTTGTTAAAAAAAACTGCACTGGTTCTTTCGTCTGAAGAGTAATCCGAAAAGTCGATGTTCCGCAGCTCTATGAATTCCTGATAAATTTCTTGAACGATGTCAGCTGTCAAAATAACTTCTGTATTCTGCTTCTCAGTAAATTCAGTGTTGCCGTTTTGAGCTATTGGAATTCAAAATTATTTTTTTTAACTTTGAGCTTATATAAATTTCTGCAAATCTGGATAATTTATGAAATGTCTGGACCAGACAACATGAGGTCTGTATTTCTGGATGACACATAAAAATCTGGAAGATTCCAGAAAAATCTGGAAGGTTGGCAACGCTGGCTACTGCTGAAAATTCTGCTCATCTCAACTTCCGAGTCTATTTTAAATCACACCACATGTATTGCTAACCATCTGATCCATCGAGCTTCATCTGAAACTATGTTGTTATTCCGATTACCAATCCAAGAAATTCACCTTTTAATGAGCTTGATCTATTCTAATTGTTTGATTAAGGGATCTTGGAATTCACAAGCCAATCACGCGGTTGTTTCTTGAAAAAAGTTATCCAGCACACCTTGTTTATTCCTGATTGGGCGGAAATGGAACTAAATTCCATTTAAAAGCAAGACAGCGCAGCCATTTCTGACTTGAAATTGGAAAAATAGTGTTTTACTGAGGAAAAATCATTATTTTTAAATGAGAGGCCAGCTTCTTGGATTCAAATTCAGCCTTGAATCTAACTTTCTTCATTTCACCTAATTTTAAAGCAGAAATTAAACAGTTTTGTAAAGTATTATAGCTCAAATGACAAATTTGTGATTGAAAGAGAAAAAGTCTCTTTAAACCCCCTTTTAAACCTGTTAAAATATGAGAATATGCCCAAAAATGCAGTCAGGTATTCGAATAGTTCGTAAAAGAATATTTTCTTACTTGTTCATAGTAAATTTAGAAAGAAACAGTCTTTATTTTGTAGAAATACATGAGTGGTTCTTATTCTATTGTTCACCCTTTTTTATCCCAGCAAACATGAAATCGCATTAAAATGATATCTCAGGTCATTAAAAACTTTATTGGAATCGTTATTCAAGCAAACGCAAGTAAAAGGTCGTAAAAATTGTTACTCGAAGTCGTACTAAATGGTTTAAATCGGATATGATTAAAAGTCCGCCATGTTTGCAGATTTTGTAGACGATTTCGTTCCTTTGCTTTCTCCCGCGTGGGTCAAGTGAGAGAACAGCTTTATTTTTCTCTCCGCGACCAGCAGTGCAATCAGATTTTTCAAAATCAGATTTTGTATTTGCAAGAATTGCCCAATGACAGAGACAGCTAATATTGTCGCTGGCAACGGTTCGCATGCGTTGAGAGAAAAAACTGGTGCTCTCTTGCATTTTTTTCAGTATGTATGAATATGGTGTTCTATATCGTCCAAATCGTATAATCTTATCGCTTTAGCCAGAAGTTGAAAATATGTATGTATATTGCCTCCTCTTTGGTAGGTAAATGCTGTTTTTTCGGGTTTCATACGATCTTTCTATAGTATATGAAACGTATAACAAAGTTGTTGAGAAATATACCTACAAAAATGTTTGCTGGGGCCTGAGTTATCCTGTTAAACAATTTTACACATATTGTAGAATACAATTTTGACTATTTTCAATCATTTATATTTAAACAAGTAGAACACATATCTAAAGGTACCATTCTTGTTTTGTTCACTGTATGTAGAGTAACACAGTATTGCAAATAAAACCAGAATGATATTCGAACTGATGTTCAACTGGATATTGTCAAGAATACTGTTTAAAACGTTTTTTGAAAAAAAAAAAAAAATATAAAAACTGCGAGAAAAAAAATTTTCAGCCCGAACATATTTTGGTAACTTCTTATCTTGGTATCAGAGAATCTTTTTCTTACCAAAACTTAGTCAGCACGTATCTGGACTATTTCATATGAAAATCTTGCAAAATCCGGGCATTTGATTTCAAAATCGACAACCAAAAATCCGTGCAATATCCGGGAGGATTTGGTCAAAATTCAGGAATTTCTTAACAAAATTCAAGAACAAAATTCTTGGAAAAAAAGTTTCATCCAAACTCTACAGCAGACTTTGAATCTAATTTAAATTTCCAAAAAACCATTCATGTTATTTTTTTATAAAATTTGCTCAACACATTTCGGTTTTTAAGCACAAATATAAAAAATTAATAAACAATTTGTGTTTTTCTGTTTGATTTGGAAAATAAATTGAATAAATTCGGGACTTTTCAATGAAATCCGGGCAACCGGGCCGGGACGGACTTTTCCCAAATTTTGTGTTAAATATCCGGATAAAACCGGGCAATCTGGCAACCTGAATTTAAACGTCATAGATTATAACTACAATATTTCATTAAAAAAGCCGCAATATAAAGTATTCTCTTTTTGTTTATTCACACTACTGGGGGTTTTTTTTTATTATCTGACAATTTGCCGGGGGTTTCTACAAAATTGAAAATTTGGTTCATTTTTACGATTTCAAAATACTGTAATTTTCTTAGATTTCTTACATTTTTTTTGAGTTAAATGTGGTAAGTTTTTTTTTGTAAATAAAATAAAACCATTTTCAAAGGTTATACAGTTGTTCGACCATCGTTTGGTTTAGAAAAAAAAGAGATTTTTTGTAATTATCTCTTTCATTACTCTTAAACAATTTCATGATCCACTTTGGTGTCTTCAGATGAAAATTGCATCATAAATTGGGCTACAAAATGGTTTATTTTGAAGAATACTTGGTGATGCAAACAGTACTTTTAGATACCATTTAAAGTTAATGTACAATGTTTCATGTTTAAGGTCATTACTTAATTAATTTTTATTATTCTGTTTGGAAAGCTGATAAAATTCCAATGCATTTTGATATGCTATTTTATGATTATCGTAGAAACATAACAGAGCTATGAAACTTTGAAAAATGGTTTTATTTTATTTACAGAAAATCTAACCACATCTGACTAGAAAAATAAAAATGATATAATTCTGTGTTTTGTGCAAGACCATAGCGGATATGGGAGAAATCAGTTTGTTTGAATAACAAATAACACCAAAAGAGAATTTTTATTCGATTCGAATTCAAAATTACAACTTTTCCCGCGATTTTGAACAAAACAGGTAGTTATTAACGAAATGGCAATGGCCTTTAAAATAGAATGAAACTTAGCTTTTCTTTTTTAAGGCGTTCTTCATTCCAGGGTGACCGATACACTCGAGATCGAACACTGTGTTTTTAAATGATGAAAATGTATTAAATGTTCAAAAAATCTGAAGACCCCCGGTGCAAACCCGTCTGTTAATTAAAAAAAACCTCCTACACACAAAATCCAAAATTTTTACTGGAAATAGGTATGACTAATATGCTAAAAACCGTGGTAAAAAAAACTAAACTTTACACTACGATAGCTGAAAGCGGGCCTTTTCTGGAATATTGATACCAGATTTATAATCTAAGGGACTCAACACCGTCAGGTTGATTTGCCGTCTCACGAATCCTTCTTGTGCCAGTTTTTAAATAAATCAACTGCTAGAATTTTAATTTTAAAGCATCATAATAAGTCTTGAAAATCACATTTTCAACCGTTATTATGTACTTTATACCCCTACGGGAAGGTGAACTACAAGAAAATCAATAGAAGCGTCAGCTCAAAACCAAACTGCTGGATAGAATCCAATACTGACTATCAAGGTTTTTTTTTATTCAAATGTTTAATACGCAAACAAATCAGAGTACGAAAAAGGCAAACATAGAGCATATCAAAATCAGATCAAAACCATAAACTACGTCCAATCGATAAACTTGAAAAAAGATACCCGAAAAAAGGTGCAAAATTAACGTTCTAAATCAAATTCAAAGATGGGACCGGAATTCCCCTCCTTCTTTTAGTTCAGTTCCGCTCCAAGAACGTATCATTTGTAATCCCAAACAAAAATACACCCAAAAACGCACTTCGAAACGTTTGTATGTGGACTGAAAACCAGATACATCACAAAATTTTCGTTCTGAAGATTCGAACCTCTTTGACAAATAAACCGTAGGATAGAAACAGGACAACGGGAGGAATCTGAACTCAGGGAAGAACATATTTATTTAGGATGGGTCACTATGTTTCCGAATGGAAATTAGAGGAAGTGACAGTAACAAAAAAAAATCTGTAAATATTGCATCTTTTGCAGATCAAGATGGGTTCATATTGGGGCCATCTTGATGCCCACAAAAACTCTGGAACTCAATCAACAAATGAGATATTTTGGATTCGGAATCGGAAAACGGGTTCATTTTTTTGTGTTTGTATTGGAGCCATATTTTTTTATGTTTGGGTTTATTTATTGTTCTGAAAATATGTGTACAGTTTTGTTTGACAAACTCGTACCGGAAAAAGAAACTTTCATGATTTTTTGAGCAGTCGATACTCTTTATGAATGTAAAATAATGAAATGGATCTACTTTCAAATGAAACGGATGGAAGAAGTTTAGAGCTTATGTAACATTGAAAAAAAAATCGAAAATGAGTAGAACGATACATTTTTTTATTGAGAACATGGGTTTGGAACTGTCAGGAAAATCTCCAGCCACCAAATTTCTCACTGTTTCAATCTTTGCCGGATTTTTATGTCTATCTATCCAAACGGACGCCTAAAAACTGAATGGTGATTCACAAAATGGCGCAGCGAAGCCATATGAATAGAAACAAGATGATGAGCGATTAAGGGAGATAAAAATTGGAGCCGGAAACTTCTCCCACTGTTCTGAGGGGTAGGTGAATGCTTAAATCAAAATTTAATGAATAACTAATGTACTGGGAACTCACTTCTTAAAGTTTTAATTTTTTTTTTAATTCACAACATAGATGAAAGTGCGTTAAAATTTCTTAAAGCATATAGTACCAAGTCTTCATGTTTTCAAAAATAAGGACATTATGTGATTCCGGAAATTTATAATAAGAAGCGTGTAGCAAAAAAAAATATTGATTTTATAACATCAAATGTGATTTGATACCTACCTAATAATGATTTTCACCTCGATCTTTGTCCCTAAAACTATAACATTGAAGATTTCATCAGCAGTTTGTAGAAAAATAAAAATAGTGCCTTATGGAAAGAGAATTAAGAATCAATAACGTTCAGGGTCAAGTCCCATTAATTTTTTTTATTTATTTTTTTTTTGATAAAAGCATGCTTTTTTGTTTGAAAAACTTTGAAATTTCAAACTAAAGGAACAAATTGAACCCAAAATAACGTTTTAAATTGAAAACATTCATTAAATCAAGCGTGAAGACTTTGTTTCAGACTATGATTATATGAAATTTTAATCATTTCAAAATGCTTGCCATATTTTTTTTACATTCAACTAGCTGACCCGGTGTGCTTTGCTACACCTTCAAAAATTTTTGGTCCTTAGTTATTCAACTCTTATTTATTTGAACAAAATTCTAAATTCAATTTCAATATCATAAAAATCTTTTTACAAAATACTATTTCAACTTTTTTTTTTTTGAAGGCTTAATTCATTTATTTATGTATCCATCCGTGTTTCAATCCTTTTCATGACTCTGGATTTCTTTGCCTCATAAGTTTATAGATTATGCCAATTTGCCATCACGGGACACTCATTTTACCTTTTCTTTCTCAAATTATTATACAAATTGTGAGAGTGGCCCCCTCCATCATTCATTTAACCCTAATGGAAGGAATGGGGTCTCATAACATCAGAAAAACACTTCTTGTATACAAATGCGATTCCATGTCATATATGGCGTCATTCTCGATAAGCTCTCTAGCTATTCAAAAAAATGGGTGACTTTCTCCCACTTTACATCTCCTCTCTGGCAGGAGAAGGGAGTCTCATACCGTCGAAACAACATTACCCGTACACAAATATGCTTCCATGCGAATTTGGTTCCATTTTCTCGATTAGTTATCAACATATTTAAAACAATTTATGAGTGACCCTCTTCCCATTATATCGTTCTACTGAATGGAGAGAGGGGTGCTAAGCCAACGAAAAAACATTTCTTGTACTCGACTACCCTCCCATGCAAAATTTTGTTTGGTTTGCTTTATTAGTTGTCGAGTTGTGCCATAAAATTTGTATCGGAGCCCCTCTTGCTGCCTATCATCCCCTACCTGTAGGGAGGGGATCAAAATCAAACATTTCGTGTATTCAAATAGTGCTTGGTTTATGCAACATAATCGTATATGAACTCCCGTCTTCACTAACTGTATCCCCAATTGAAGGAGAAAGAAGTCTCCAATAAGCTAATTACCTTTTCACGTATCCAAATGCTTTCCCATGCCAAAGTTGTTTCCATTTGCTCAAGTTATGCGAAAAATTGTAATGGAGCCCCCTCTCTCCTCCCTATCACGCAACTGGAAGGAGGCAGTAGTACCAAATATTCACAGAAGCCATGTGCTCAAATACCCTCACAAATCAAATTTCGTTTTGATTTGCTGGGTAAGTTCCCGAGTGATGTAAAAATTTTATGGAAGCACCCTTCTCACCCTCTTAAAACTTGAAGAACGGAGGGTTCTCAAAATATCATAGAAACATTTCTCGTTATCAAATACCTTCCCACACCAAATTTGGTTCCATTTGCTTGATTAGCTATCCAATTATGCTGAAAATTGTAAAGGAGCCCGCCCCCCCCACTTTTTATCTCCTCACTGGAAGGAGGGAAGGGTAGCAAATATTCCAAGAACTATTTATCGTACCCAAATAAACTTCCAAGCCAAATTTGGTTTCATTTGATCTAATAGTTTTCAAGATATGCGATTTAAAAGGTATGAAAGCCCCCTTCTTCTTTCCTGTATCTTCACTGGAAGGAGGGAGGGGTCTGAAATAATCATAGCACCATTCCTCGTATACCCCTACCCTCCCATGCCTAATTTGGTTCCATTAGCTTGATTAGTTCTCCAGTTATGTTAAAAATTGTAAGGTAGGCCCCCTCCCTCCTTCAAATCTCCTAACTGGGAGGAGGGAGGGGTACCAAATATTCTTAGAAACATTCCTCGTACCCAAATACCCTCCCATGCCAAGTTTGGCTTGATTTGCTTGACCAGTTCTCGAGTTATGAAGACTTATTACTTTTTTATGAAAGACCCCCTCCCCCCTTCCTATAAGAGGGAGGGGTTTCAAACCATAATAGGAACCTTCCCCGGCCTCCAATACCCTCACCTGTCAAGTTTCACGTAAATCGGTTCAGTAGTTTTCGAGTCTATAGGGAACAGACAGACAGACAGACAGACAGACAGACAGACAGACAGACAGACAGAAATTCATTTTTATATATATAGATTAAAAATATTTCAAAATTCTTATCAAACATCTATCTGTACATCATATTTTGTTGAACGTTTCAAATAAATTTTACTTGAGATTTTTTTAAATAAGGAATGTATTCGAGAAAAATGCAACACTTTGTTTTGTGAATAACTTTGGCATGCATGAATGAAAAGTGATAAAAACATTCAGCAAAGCTGCTTCGTTATGTAATGTTCATATGTGACATACTGTCAAGTGGTTCCCGCAATAGCGTCCAATGAAGAAGTTTTTTCATTTTCATTTTTAGCAACATGTGCGCCATCTGTAATGTGTTCTATAAACCACCCTTTTTCAAATCAAGGCTATTTTTGATTAAGTTTCTGTTTTCTGGAGCTTAACCTTAAAAATTTTCAAAATTTTGAATTAGGTAGAAGTTATAACAAATATTGCTGTTTGTCCTCCTTTAGCATAAAAATAACATTTTACCAGCTGCCTGCTGAAGAATTCGTTTTTCTGAGCTGTACAAATTTTTTCAAAATATTCCCCCGCAAGCGATCCAAGTATTTTGACCACCGATTTAACCATCGTATTTTGTGTAAATATTTTACAATGAGCAGCTTTTTCACCTTATTGTTGATGTTAAGTCATTCCTGTTTGTTAGTCAGCTAGACGAACCGGTCAGAAAAACTGAACTTTTTTTTATCTCTTCATCTTTTGAAATTTTCGTATTCCGCTTGATAAAATTTCTTACATTTCTTTAATTCATGACATCAATCACCCTCACTTTTATTCAAGTTTAAGCACACTGTTTGATCTTCGAAGACTCCATACGATTTACCATATAAACTTTGCTTGAAAAGTTAGTTTCCAGCTGTTTCTTAGACTCTCGCCGGGACATGCCTGGATTTTTGTCGATCCTGCCCAAAAAAAATTGTCGGTGAGCTTCTGTTTTGAATGCTTTCTCAAAAATCATTTGACAAATTGGAATTTTTTTCAATTTCAATTTTCAAGGGTTTTTTTTATTTCGAATAAACTCATTAACAACAGCATCAACATATATATGTTTTGATCCATTTTGTGCGTTTATTCTAAAATATTAAGTTTTTGTGATTTCGGTTACTATAAAGCTGAAATATCAAGTCTTTCCAGGGATCAAGTAACCTCATTTTCCCTTGATAGCAGACTTTATGCTTTATTTTAATAATAATTACTGTAGATTCTATTTTATAAATTAACATTAGAGATAGGAATATGCATATGACACATTCGACGCACTCACGTCCTGAGAGTCGGAATTTCCAAATAACTCATACAGTAAAAACTGTCTGTGTATAAAGAGGTAACTCAATGCGTTCGAAAATTTTCTAAGTATAGAAAATTTGTATAGTATCGATATTTTTACTCAAACAAACAAAGCATGGATAAGAAATGCTTGCTTCTTGATTATTGTCTGTCTGTCTGTCCCCTATAGACTCGGAAACTACTGAACTGATCATCGTCAAAATTAGTATCTGAGGGTTTTTGGGGCCGGAGATGGTTTCTATAATACTTACAAACCCCTCCGACTTGAAATAGGGGAGGGGCTCCCATAAAAAAACTTACATAAAATATGACAAAATTTATAAAATTTATCAGTAATTTTCATCAAATTTCCCACATAAACGTATTTTGATATTATCAAATGATTTATTATGGTTGGGGACAGGTTTCGATGTTTTTGGACCAGTACTTGAATCTACAAATATTATTGTAAGAAAAAAGGGGGGGGGGAGGAGGGTTCTTACAAGTTAATTGTAAAATATATCAGAACTCGAAGAATTTCCAGAAGGATTTGACAAAATTTTTCACTTCGTAAAATTCTTGATGTCATGAGATTATTTAAAGATAATGAGGGAGGGGGGCGGTGACTCAAAAGCTGCTTAACCGATCAATGTGAAATTTGGTATGTAAGAGTTTGTAGGGTCGGAGATGGTTTTTGAAATGCTTTAAATCGCTCCGATTTAAATAAGGGGTGGGGGGGTGGTAGGTTCCCATACAAGTCAAAAAAATATGAAACGATTCGATCCATTTTTGGAAACTACTGAAACAATTAACGTGAAATTAGTTTTGAAGCCGTTTCCATACTGGTTTCTATAATAATTCTAAACCCCTACGAATCCAAAAAGGGGGGCTCCTATACAAAATTATCGATAATTTGCCACAATTCGAACAATTTTCGGAAACTATTGAACTGAACAACATAAAATTTGGTGTGAAGCCGTTTTCAAGACCGGGAACGGTTTCTTTTATATTTTCAAACCCCTCTGAATCCGAAAATGGGGAGGGGGCTCCCATACAAAATTATCAAGAAATTGACAAAATTTAAAAAATCGTTGTAGTATTTTTGTTAAAAATCATGAACGTAAGTGTTTTGACATAATGAGATAGTTTGTTGAATTCACAAATAAGTTTTTACAATATAAGATGGTATATTGTATTGATTGACGCTTCCCATTTCAATGAATGAAGACTCCTATAATCAATAAATGTAACATTTATATTATGCATGAAACCAATATCTTAGTATTTTCATAAAGTCCGGCACACTTTTTGCAAAATTTGCCTGTATCTGAATACTCCTCTGGGTTCGAAAAGGGGCGATTTTTTTAATTCAAGGGGTATTTTTATTGCATTAAATACCCTTTCTATTTTTTTTCTAATTCAAGGTGTATTTTTATTGTATTAAATACCCTTTCTATTTTTTTTTCTAAAGGGTGGCTCCTTTAACCTTGAAACCTTCAAGTTACGTTGAGACTCTAGACAATCTAGAAGAACAGATACCATGAAAAATAGTTCGCTTTTGAATAATGTTAAAGTTTTATTTAAAAAAAGAAGTTTATTTTAATCAAAATAATTTCGACCTTAATTTTTATTTCCATGGAAGGGGTAGCAAAACACACCGGGGCAGCTTGTTATTAAATAAATACATAAGTTTTTGGATATTTTTTTGTAATATATACCTATGGCTGAGCAATAATCACAACATATCTTTTTGAACTCTACTGATCAATTGAGCACATGTAAGCATTTTAGAAAACTTTTTCTTAAAAAACAAGCTCAGAGTTAACCATCGAAGTTCACAATATATACCATTTTTACAATACATACGCATATTATACGGTTTACACAAAGGAATAAATATTTTTATTGTAATTTTTCATATTGTAAACTATTTGATATTTATAAAAGTGAAGGAAAAAAGACCTTCAAGTCACATTTTGTCACATTATCAAAGCTGAATAACTCGAAATATAAGTGATCGTTCGATCGGTTCGATCAGACCAAACTGAGCGCCATTAACTTGATTTTTAGATGATTTAGTTGAAAGTTCACAGACCTATCAATCAGACTCCTTTTACAAGCTATCTTATTAGATCATTTTATCAACAAATTTAGACTCTTTCCAAGTCATTGAGGCTATAGGGGAAGTGTGGGTAAAATGGACAGAGGTGGTAAAATGGACACCTCCTTAAATCTTACTTATTTCATTATAAAGTAGTGCAAACTTTATGACCACCCTATCACAGAATCACTAGAGGCTATTAGAGACACCCTATGGACCACGGAGCTGTCAAAAACTGAAAATAATAAACAAAAACAAAACACACGTGCACTTTCCAGGTGGTGATGTTATTTTCGGCCTACAACGACTAACGTTTTTAAAGTGTTAAACGCCTTTCCACGGAATTTTTATACAAATATCTGTGCTCAAAGTACTTATCAACAGATATCATCTAATGTAAGTGTTTTTTCGATAATTTTTTGGTTAAATTTAACTGTTTTCAAAAAAAACATATAGTGCTGGTAAAATGGACACCCCATGGGGGTGGTAAAATGGACAGTGTTTATTTTCATTTGAACTTTCCAGATGCCACGAGCTTATGTCAGGAAAACGCAAAGACAAACATGGACCGACGAAGAAATGACATGTTTTAACATTACAAATAAAGTTTACAGAACTTGATCTCTAGTTTAAGATTTCCGAGTATTTAGAGTGGTCGCATGATGTTTTTTTGTATTACTCAGAATCTGGTTCCATTGGGTATACGGAACATGCACCGGGAATGTCTGGTCGTGACCAGTCTCTTGCTGTGCACTTGAAATGACCACACACGAAAAGATTTTTTCAGTTCAAAGTTATTTGCGTTCACAAATGCTGACGATCCGCAGCATTGAGTTTTTGGCCACGAGAGAGTTATTCATCATTAAAATAATCAATTTTCATTTCTTACCGAGCTGAAGAGCAGTTTCGAATCGCAAAATCATTCAAACTGTAGAATATATCGTAGAAAACCAATTTTCTTGAGCAACTCTTGTTTTATTCCTTTTAAGGTGGCACTCAATTAACTTTGGTGCAACTCATTTTTGTCATTTTCACTGCCTGCAACATTGGATTTTTTCAATAAAATCTCCAAAAAATAGGAAAAATGCCCTTATCTTCATAGAGTAGGTAGTTTAACATGTTTTTCATCTGCAGCTATAGATAACTCAATTTTTTTTTTAATTTGGCGTTCAGTTCAGTCTGGTTGAATCCCGACCAAATTTGTTTCAATTTTAGCATAGTTGTTTCTCTTCATTTGGCACAATTATCTTTTACATTTGATCGTTGTTAGACATCCTGGTTTTGAGATATAGTCAAGGATTCGAGTCACCCTGAGGATCAAATCTTTACATTCTCCCCCAATATTCAAGAGATTTTGCTCACACATTTCTGGGTGATCTATTATAAATGGTTTGCAAAAACACTCAATTTTTTTTTCTTTTGTCTTATCGAGTTTTATATCTCGAAATTTTTCGAAATGTGTCTTTTTTTTTCAAATTCATTGAGTGGGAAATGAAAGTTATCTTTGAGAATGCTGATGATCTTTTTAAGCTTTTATTTGATACTCCACTAAAAAGAATGAATATTAAATGCTGGCCAAGATGCTAAACACGTGATTTTTAGTGACCAAAAATTATTGAAGAAACATAAAATTATTCTGACTTTGTCAATGTTATCCTAATGTAAGTTAAAAGATTTCCTGAAAAAAAAAATTGGATGTCATTGAAATTGAAAGTATTAAATTTTAACCCAGTTAACCATAGCTTTAAAGCATTTTGAACATATCAGAATGCGTTTCAAAAACACCATTTTACGTGCAGTTTGATAACAAAAATCAGGTTCAGAAGTTTTTTTTGTTGATTTAAGACACTCCACTATGTTTACGATGTTCGTGTCTTAAAAAGGTTAAGAAGGGATTCCGATAAATGATATTGAAATTCATATATCATGATGGCTCTTAGTGGAGATAACAACATTTCATTTTTGCTCGAAAAAATCACCGCTGCTCGAAAGGAAATCAATTTTGGGATCAATTTTTGATCGAATGTTGTTCACAATGAGTACATCTCGTCACAGCATCAGCATCATCTTCTCCCGCATAAAAACCCTGTTATCCCGGCGGCGAAAACAAAGTCAATTTTGTTCATATTTGAAAACTTTCGCCCGCAATAGCCAAAAGCCGATCTTTGGAGAGGTTTGCATGTTTTTTTTTCTCGGTTTTTCGGCTTCCAACACGTTGTTGGTTGCTACCGGGACACTCTCTGACTGAGACTTCGGAATGGATCGCAAGGATGCTGCCAAAACATCATTTCGCTGTTTTCCACTTTTTTCGAGTGGTTCATGAATATTCAGCATGGGTGTAGACATGATTTGCATAGATTGTTTGTCTCACACTTGAAAGACTGCCAATGTTTCAATTCAATAGAAACTCGGGCAAATGGAATACATTTTCGGCACTCGGGAAGCCGGTCGTTACAGGTACCTTTCACGTGTATGAATTGGGATGTTTTCGAATATTTTCTGTAGGTAAGTTACAATCCGTTTTATTTCTCAAACGGTCCTGTAATAACCTAAAGCACGTGGCAATTTGTTTTAAACTGTAGCCCGGGAATCGATCGAAAATCGAGCGTCACGTACAAATAATCCAGCAGCAGCATCAATTGGATATAATCAATCTGGTTCTTCCCTTGGGGAATGCTCTGAACTTGCGTCACGACGACAGCGAGAACGACAACGACGTGCAGGATTCGCTACAAGGCGGAGGGCATTTTGCCAGCTACCCTAAATGGGACTATTTTTCATCGATTTTCAAACAACCGTCCGGCCGGCATCGGGCAAAGGGAACATGGAGGCGATGAAGTCAACTGGACACGTATAGGTACAGGATTCCGAGAAAGCGTCAGTGATGGGGACATGTAAGTCCCCCAGGGGCAGCAGCATTGGGTCGATGCAAAATCGGAGAAGCATTTTATGGTATAGTCAAAACAAAACCTAGTGTATATCGGCACAAAAAGTACTTATTCAACTATATAGGCCAGCCCAAGTCTTCAACACAACATGAATGAACATTGGTACTGGGACTGCGTCACACGAATGGACAATAGTAAATGAAAAATTTATTTAACACTCTGTTGGGAATAGTTTGAGCTATTTTGCCAAGATTGCGTGAGAGTTTCTGGAAAGGGTCAGAGCACAAAGCTAGCAATGAAGAAACAACATTATGGATTGATTAGGTTCAATTGAATTCAAGGGACTTGCTGGAAGAAGGACTACATTTTTTTCTATCATTTCCATCATTCATCATTAATTTATCACAAGTGGGTGTGATAAACAGGAAGAAGTCATGTTGCATACCACACGTAATTTTTTATCTCACTCGTAATTTGTCTTGAAAATTGGTGAGAAAGTTAGCCGTTTTGACCTGACTGCGTGGGTTCAATTAAACAGCCTTAAATGCCAAAAGATATACCTCCATTCAACAAGTAATAGTTCAGTTAAAGGGTGATACGGTCAAAATTTGGCCAAGGAAAATGCGTGTAAATCGGTGAAATCGTTTATTCAAAAAATCAAATTAAATTTCTTTTTCAAGTTTAATTAGTATAAAATTCAGGAAAAATATTCAGTTAGGCTTCCGCTTTTCCAAATCCGAATTGCCGGGTCTTACGCTTAACCCCTGCCATCAGTTTTTTTACAGCCACCTTGTCCACCTTCTTCGCCGCAGAAAGGCAGTTTGCCTTGAACTGCTGCTAGTCCTTTGCAGGTTTTTTGGGCTTCTTTAGGTTCCGCTTGACAATAGCCCAGTATTTCTCAATTGGGCGGAGCTCTGGCGTGTTGGGAGGGTTCTTGTCCTTGGGATCCACCTGCACGTTGTTGGCGGCGTACCACTCCATGGCGTTTTTCCGTAATGGCAAGATGTCAATCCGGCCAAAACAATACGGAACAATTGTGTTGCTTCGGGAAAGGCAGCAGACGTTTATTCAAACACTCTTTTACGTAAATTTCTTGGTTGACAGTCTCGGAAGCTATGAAAATGCTGCTTTTCAAGCCACAGGTACAGATGGATTGCCAAACCAGATATTTCTTCGCGAACTTTGACAATTTCATGTGCTTGAAAATATCTGCTACCTTTCCCCTTCCTTTTGCCGTATAAAACTCCCGTCCCGGAAGCTGCTTGTAGTCGGCTTTGACGTAGGTTTCGTCGTCCATTACCACGCAGTCAAACTTCGTCAGCATTGTCGTGTACAGCCTCCGGGATCGCGCTTTGGCCGTCGTATTTTGTATATCATCGTGATTTGGAGTCACTACCTTCTTGTAAGTAGATAGTTTGGCTCGTTTTTTGGCTCGATGCATGGTTATAGACGATAAACTCAGCTTATTTGCGGCATCTCGGAGAGAGAGGTTAGGGTTTCGCTTGAAACTACCGGCAACTCTCTTTGTCGTCTCAGCGGCTTCCGGTTTTCGATTTCTCCCCGATAAAGACTTCCTGGCTGTCGACAAACGTTCCCCAAACACATTAATTACATTTGAAATGGTTGATTTGGCAACTTTTAGAGATTTTGCCATCTTTGCGTGCGAGTAGCTCGGATTTTCGCGATGCGCGAGCAAAATTTTGATACGCTGCTTTTCTTCCTTGAACGGCATTTAGACAACTGAGGAGTGAATTCCAAAATCAAAATAGGAGCAACATTCTACACACACACACACCTTCAAAATGAAGGGTGTTCAGGACTTTTAAATGCAAAATTGAATGAAATATATCAAATTGATATTGACCAAATTTTGACCGTATCACCACGGGCAAACAGACAGGACACTCTATTTTCATTCTTCGCAAAACGGCTTTTGAGCTAGGCAATGTCGCCACCAGGTAGCGCTGCTTAAATTTGAGAGAAATCAAAATTTTCCATCATGGTAGCCCTTGCGGTTTTGTTTGTTTACTTTGACAACCCGAAACCTAGAAAATTGCTAAGAAAAAAGTGGATGTGAATTTTAAATTCCTTTGTAAATTGCATGGCGATATCCGGTTATTTGAACTTCTGATGGTGCCTGGACAGTGATTCTACTTGGCGGAAAGCTAAGATCGATTATGGATTGCAGAAGCTGTTTAAAAGGAACAGTTGATTTTTAAGTAAAAAGTGCACGTACACAGCAAAAAAAAATGTAACGATGGACGATGTTATTTCTGGGGATTACGGATTTCTTTTGCAATAATACATCTAAATGATGTACACAACTCGAATACGTCGTGAAGTGTAATATCACAACCTTCTATGTGATATCGCATCAAGTAGTCAATGTTTTCCTTTGTTGATGTTCAAATTAAATTTCTTTTCAAAAATTAAGAAACGGATTACGGACCTCAGCTGTATTAGTTTGGCTTATAAGTACTACCAAAATTAATTAAAAATATAAGCAAACCCACAGCTTAAAAAGCAAATTTCATTAGATTTCATTTTTAGGAAATTTGGCCCATATGGATCAGCGGTACGAAACATATTCTTTGTCTTCAAACAGCCGGGTACATCAAGACAATGCAAAATTAGGTACCTTTTGCGACTCAAGTTATGTGCAGGTATTTGATGTAATATTGCATTACTTTTTTTGCTGTGTATGTGTATCTTGGGTAGTATTTGACCCTGAAAATCTGACCATCTGCAACACTTAGCCTTTCTAACCAATTCTTGGCGGTACAAATGTTGACAGATGTCAAGTCCGAGTTTCTTCGATGCCTGACAGATTCCTGGATGAAAATTTTCCTGCAGCTGCGGATTTCTGCACCGTGTTTTTCTCCAGTGTTTTGTTTTTCTTTTGCGGTTTGTACGCACGCTTAGTAATCTTTTATGGGGGGAGGGGTTAATAATAAACTGTTTGCGAATGTTCTCTTATCGAATCAATAATAATCAACAAAATAATCATATGTAAAAGCACTCCAAGTGGTACAAGGACATTCGCACCCGGTTGCTGGCGAAGCTGAAAGGCAAGACGATTGTGGATCTGCTGAAGCTGGCTCACGAAGCTGGCTGGCAGCAGTATTTTAGTGTGATAACCTGTCAGACGCTTATCCACAGATGGAGGTAGAGGAAGAGTGACAAAAACTGTTAACGATGAAAACACACAATGGGATGTTCAAGGCCAAGCGTCTACCGCCGAAAGTGGAACCCGTTCCTGGAGCGATCCAGACGGTAGTTGACAATAAGATCGGCAGCCAGGGAGGTTCGGTCAAACGCGCACTGAACAAGACTGAAATTTGAAACAAACCCTGCAACGAATCATCGTTTCCCCGACGGCTCAGAGAAGGTGATAAAACACGCGTCGAGATCTTTGACCATTCCGCCGGGGCGTACGAGAAAATCAAGAACGTACGTTTGTCTACGCAGTCACCAAGTTTCATCGAATGTTGCTGGGACCAAAGTTCATGCTTGAGACAGACCTCCAGCCTCTGCCTTTTTGGAACAAACAAGGGTATTCCAACACACACGTCCAACGACTGCGGCGTTTGGGACTCGTTCTGCTGTGCTATGACTTTGGTATCAACTACGTTCCCACGGTGAAATTAGGATACGCGGATACACTCTCAAAACTCATCGATTTGGCAACCAAGCTGGAAGAAGAGTACGTTACCGCTGTTGTGTACTTCGAGGACGACATGTCGGCGGTCCTGGAAGACTGCGTTATTTGGAAGACTGCACCTGTTACTTTCAAGATGATCGCCGCTATTACCACTCGTGACAAGGTGCTCAAGAAAGTGAAAGGTGAGTGCCTGGCCAACGCAATTGAAATCGACAATATGAACGTGAAGGCTTTCTAACACCGAAAGAAGCTTGGCCTACATCAAAAGAAACGCAAACACATCGACTACGTGGGGCTAATCGATGGTCTCTACTTTCTCATCATTGGGGATACATTCTCGCAATGGCCTCAGATTTAGGGTAAAACTGTACAAGACGCACCAGCGGGGTAAGATGGCCCATGCCATTATTTCTGAAATATTCACCAACCAACGGCTTCGAATGATGGTTTTCTTTATTTTTATTGTAGCAAACAAGCTTTTTCATCATTCAATATATGAAAAGTTCACAAAAACTACTTTAGTGCTTAGAAACAGAAGAATTAATGGAATCAGCATGAAACTTGTTATTTTTCGTAAGTAACATATAAGGTTTTATGATAAAACAGCTTGCGCAATCTGATGAAACTACAGCTTATCGTTTATCCACGCATGAGCACTTTCGGAAGACTATGAAATTTTTGTTGTATTTTATTAACTTCCTTTAAATTTTATCAAAAATCAATCTTATGAAAATTGGGGCAGAATGCCCACAAGACCACGTGTTTTACGCTCAAATTTTGAATGCTGTTAACTTTTGAGAAAACCCGAATATCAAAACAAAATGCCATTCTTTTTATTTGCTGACTCCCAAATTACGATAACAATGCATAATTGTAACAAATTTTGTCCTTGTTCGAGTTAAAACGGTGCACCAATATTCGATTCGAAAAAAATATCGGCCGCCATGTTTGCCGCGATATCACTATATCAGTCAAAAAACTTGAATTTCGTTGCCTACTTGAAGGCGTTTTATATATAAGGATATTAAAAAGTGTATTTTGAAAAGCGAAATTTTCGATGAGTTTAGCAATACTAAATGATTTTTAGCCAAAGAATGGTTAGTATACGAATATACGATGGCATGTAATCAAACATTTGATGTTTCAATAATTACATTCCGTATAATCGTTGTTCCATTTCTTACCACCCTTCATGTTTGGTGCGTTCTGTCCACCAGCTTTGGCGTTCTACCCCGTGGTTGATTTTCTGGCTGTTTTAGTTTTTTACAAAAATATAGTCAAAATCGTTTTTTTTATCATATTATTTCTTTTCGATATTACGTAACACTGATCCCTGAATCGTCGTCAACTTTCAATTTGGTTCTTAAATGATTGGAATCGCTGTAAATAGCAATTTTGCTTAACTGGTGCGTCTTGTACAGTTTTCCCCTACGCAACAACGACGACGACGCCCGCAAGGACCGCTATCCAATTGCTTCGAAGAAATGTCGCACGCCTTAGCCTTAGTTGAGTCCTACTTCAAAGCGAGTGGAATCACTCACATCCTCACTGCGTCCTACCATCCGCAATCCAACGGGCAAGTGGAACGCTTTGTTGACACCGTCAAACGAGGGATGAAGAAAATCAACAAGGGAAAGCCTCTGCAGGAGACACTCGACGTGTTTTCGGCAACGTACAGGTCGACGCCGAGCGGAACAACCGATCAGAAATCACCAAGTGAACTGATTTTTAGACGTGGAATGCGCCCCACATTGAACATTCTACGACCGATGCTTACACAAAGACGGCTGCTGCGAGCGACCAGAAACGAGAGCTTGCAACCAGGCTTTGCAAAAGTCATCGTCATAACTGTGACTGTGAAGCCTCTTGGTCCATCAAACTCAATTGACTGTTCCTCATACGCCAGTCACTTCGTTTGCCAGTAACTCATCCCCCAGTCGTTTGAAGCTAAAAGAATTTCATATACCGTATTTGTTTTCTACCCTCGTTAAGTGTTCCACCGTACCCAATAAAAACAAACACAAATCGTCGCAAGTGTATTGCTAACTCACTCACACGCTCTCTCGCAACACTGACAAAATTTTCGGGGCACTACCGCCCGATGGCAGTGCAACACCAGGTCAAAACCAGTCAACACTGTCCGAATAAACAAACAGTTTGACAGCACGTAGTGGTGCACTAGTGCAACACTCGGAATCAACAAATACGGTAATAGTCAAGTATTCACCAATCGCGACGGTAAAGAAATGCATTTATTATTATTGTTACTCCTGCAATCAAACCCGTTTTCAGTTTTTTATTGCTGTTGTTGCTTCCTGACAGCAATTCGTTCAATTAGTTGTGCCAGCAGCCGATCGAAGTGTGAAGAGCTTTGCCATTCACTCGCAGGATGAATTTGACCATTTGTCAATTCAATGAAGTCTAGTCGAAACGAGTCGAAACAAATAGAAATGGATTGACAGTTTATCACCTGTCTCTTTCCAATTGACTTCGACCGATTTCTACCAGGTTGAAACGAATCCTGCTGCCGAGCTGGGTTGCTTTCGGCTATTTTCTACTTGCTCCATTGAACAACGACCTGACTAGTTTCGACCAAAACATTGGTTCGTTGAACAACTACCAGTTGACAGAAACCAGTTGAGTCCGATTTTTACCAACCGTTGAACGAAGCTCATGTGTAGAGCTTCACCAGTCGCAAGACTGAGAAATGTTGACTAATGTCGTGCTTTGTCCGTCATGCGACTATGCGAGTAGTGAGGTTCCGTCAATTGAGTACAGTGCCGGTCGATTGCCTTATGATTGATTTCCATCAAATTAAATAGGAACAAAAAACAAAAAAATAAAGGGAGAAAAATTCCAAAAATGTTTTTTTTTCAAATATGGTAAAGGTTATTTTTATTTTTTTACATAGTATACCGTCTCACCACATAACTTGACGAACATAATTCCAATAATTCACTCGGTCCATGGCAACCGTTCTCCAATTTCTCGGGCACCCCACGTTCGCCAGATCACGCTCCACTTGGTCTAACCACCTCGCTCGTTGCGCCCCCGCTCGTCTTGTTCCTACCGGATTCGTAGCGAACTCCTGTTTTGCAGGACAGTCGTCCGTCATTCGCGCAACATGTCCCGCCCAGCGTATCCGGCCAGCCTTCACCACCTTCTGGATACTGGGTTCGCCGTAGAGTCGCGCGAGCTCGTGGTTCATCCTTCGCCTCCACACTCCGTTCTCATGTACGCCGCCAAAGATGATTCTTAACACTCGTCGCTCGAATACTCCGAGTGTACGCAGGTCCTCCTCGAGCAATATCCATGTCTCGTGCCCGTAGAGAACAACCGGTCTAATGAGCGTCATATACAGGTTACACTTCGTGCGAGGGCTAAGTCTTCTCGAGCGCAGTTGCTTGTGGAGTCCATAGTAGGCACGACTTCCGCTAATTCGCCTCCGGATCTCACGGCTGGTGTCATTGTCTGCGGTCACCACGGAGCGGAGATAGACAAAGTCTTCGACTATCTCCAGCTCGTCGCCATCGATCGTGATCTTCATATTACTGGACAAGCGGGTTCGGTCGGTCTCGGATCCGCAGGCCAGCATGTACTTCGTCTTGGACGTATTAATCATCAACCCAATCCTTCCTGCTTCGCGTTTCAGTTTGCAGTGGATCTCCTCCACCGCCGCAGATGATCTGCCGACTATATCAATGTCATCGGCAAAGCAGATAAGTTGACTGGATCTGTTGAAAATCGTGCCCCGCATTTCGCCCACCGCTCGTCAAATAACACCTTCTAACGCCACGTTAAACATCATGCAGGATAGACCATCACCTTGTCGAAGCCCCCTGCGCGATTCGAATGAACTCGACAATTCACCCGAAATCCGCACACAGCACTGCGTTCCATCCATCGTCGCCTTGATCAGTCTGGTCAGCTTCCAGGAAAAGCCGTTCTCGTCCATGATTTTCCATAGCTCGTTACGGTCGATCGTGTCGTATGCGGCTTTGAAGTCGATGAATAGATGGTGCGTAGGGACTTGGTGTTCCCGGCATTTTTGGAATATTTGCCGTAATGTGAATATCTGACCGTCGTTGACCGTCCCTCCATGAAACCGGCCTGATGACTTCCCACAAATCTGTTTGCTTGTGGCGTTAGGCGGCGGAGTAGGATTCGGGACAACACTTTGTAGGCGGCATTGAGGACAGTGATCGCTCGGTAGTTCTCACAGTCCAATTTGTCGCCCTTCTTGTAGATGGGGCATATTACCCCCTCCTTCCACTCCTCCGGTAGCTGTTCTATGTCCCAGATCCGGATTATCAACCGATGTAGGCAATCGGCCAACCTGTCCGGGCCCATTTTGATGAGTTCAGCTGCGATGCCATCCTTCCCAGCCGACTTGTTTCTATTCAGCTGGCGAATGGCTTCCTTAACCTCACTCATCGTTGGGAGTGGCTCCTCTACGTCGTTGGCTACGCCGGCGATGTACCTTCCCCCACCGTCTTGATCTCCTGCATGTGCGCCGTTCAGGTGTTCATCGAAGTGCTGCTTCCACCTTTTGATCACCTCACGATTGTCCGTCAGGATGCCCCCGTCCTTATCCCGGCACATTTCGGCTTGCGGCACGAAGCCTCTGCGAAATGCGTTGAGTTTCTGATAGAACTTTCGTGTTTCTTGGGAACGATGCAGCTGCTCCAGCTCCTCGAGCTCCTCCTCCTCTAGGCGGCGCTTTTTGTCCTGGAAAATTCGGACTCGCTACCTCTTCCGCTGTCGGTGTTTTTCCACATTTCGACGGGTGCTTTTTTGCCCTACTGCCGCCCGCGCGGCATTCTCTTCGTCCATCACCCTCCTACACTCCTCGTCGAACCAGTCGTTCCGTCGAGTTCGCTCCACATAACCGATGACGTTCTCCGCAGCACTGTTGATGGCTGTTTTGATGGTATCCCAACAGTCCTCGAGAGGGGCTTCATCAAGCTCGCCCTCTGTCGGCAGCGCTGCTTCGACCGATTGCGCGTAGTCTGCCGCGACCTCAGGTTGCTTCAGTCGCGCGATATTTGCCGGATTCGTGTGTTGTTCACTACGGAGAGTTTTGGGCGCATCTTCACCATCACCAGATAGTGATCCGACTCGATGTTGGCGCCTCGACAGGATCTGACGTCGATGATGTCCGAGAAGTGCCGGCTGTCAATCAAAACGTGGTCGATCTGTGTTTCCGTTTGGTACGGTGATCTCCAGGTGTACTTATGTGGGAGGCGGTGCTGGAAAAAGGTACTACGTACGGCCATTCGTTTGCGGCGAAATCAATAAGTCTGAGGCCGTTTTCATTGGTCAGCTGGTGCGCACTGAACCTTCCAATTGTCGGTTTAAATTGATCCTCCTGGCCGACCTGAGCGTTAAAATCCCCGATGACGATCTTGATATCATGTTTTGGGCAACGGTCGTATTCACGCTCCAGCTGCGCGTAAAATTCGTATTTGTCGTCACCGGTACTTCCGAGGTGAGGGCTGTGCACGTTGATAATGCTGATGATGAAGATGGCACGACCATCTGGGTACGTTCGTACCGTGGAGCTCTTCCAGCATACCTTCTGCAGCGCTACGATGTCGAATTTGCAGCTCTTCAATTCGTTGGAGAGCACGTGGGTACTGCCCACAAAATTCAGAAATCGGCAGTTCCATGTTCCAAGTTTCCAATCGCTAGTCCCTTTTCGTCGCGTGGGTCTTTGCCGATTTCCATCCGAAATTTGTTGTTCGTTGTTCGTTGCTTATGTTTTTTGTAGTCACGGGCTCGCAAGACCCGCAGCTAACCCCACTATCTCGCAGGAGGACCGTCGTGATGTTGCTGTTTTGGGTCCCGAACACCGCCAGGACGTTGTTGCACTCCGCACGCCGCCCCTGACATGGGGAACAGACGCGTACGAAGCCCCCTGACTCAGTCTGCATGCGACCAAAGCATCCACCGGGGTTGGGTACCCAATCTCCGCTAAGGTTTCTCGCACCCCAGCTAGCACCACGGAGAGGTAGAGAATCGGAGTTGCAGATCAGAGGTGATATGACCACTACCCGAAGGTTGGGTGTATGGGGTCTCGAGTTGCACATTGTCTACCGTTCACTAACCATATGGTAAAGGTATTTTTTTTTTAAATGACTCCAAATTTTAAAAATTGCTTTTTTATTACATTTCCTACGTGTCTTAAGGTTACTTAAGTTTTATCACTGAAATAAGTAGGATTTTTACTGAACTCTTCTCGATTTCTCCTAACCAAAGTCTCGTTATCCTTTTTTATAACAACTTCATTTCCATAGGTTGGCACTGCATAGAATAGTCAGTAAGTATATCGTATGCAAATATTTCACCAACGACGAATAGGAGAGAGAGTTGCAATGCAGAAGAAGTTAGTTTGAGCTTATAAATTTTGCCTTGACAGTTGGTCCTTCCAGAACAAACTTGAGAGGCACGGTTCCAACGACGAGGCCCAAGGAAATTTGCATGCACTGATCGATGCAGCGCCCTTCAGTGGATCATCCCTATATTTGACTTCAGAAAAACAAAATGATTCATTTCCAAAAACCTATCTAAAATCGGTTAAAACTTAGAAAATAAGGATGAGCGGCTGAATGATTTTGTGTTTCGTCAGCTTTGAACGGTAACCTATGTACGGGCCCTTCTCCACGGCATTACTGTGAGATTGCCTCCAAAAACATTCCCAGGCGTGAAAAGCAAGCAAAATCTCTTGCCGTTCCAATTCATTCTATTGAGCCACTGCTGCTGTTGCATTCGTAATGGAGCTTTTGGGAGATTAAATATTGATTGAGCGTGTTGAATCTGATTCGAGAGCATAGTGGGACAACTTCTATGGCTTAAATTTGCTAAACACACTTTTTTTCTATGAATCTATATACCTTGAAGGTGGATATGAGGTTTCAAGTAGTTATAATAAGCATTGAACTACTACATACTGTTTCTTATATATTTGAAGTAGTTATCTTTCATCACATCTTTTCAAATGGAATTCACAAAAATAACGATTTTTTCGGAAACGACAAATTATAGATGATTAAAAATTGCATTACATAATGGAGCTGAACGGTCGAAAAAAGGCCATTAAAATTCCTCGTTTCACCAGTATTTGCACTCAGACTTTCATGGCAACGCCAATATCATCCCGAAATCAATTATCTGCAAATTGGATTTCCTTTGTTGCAGTCCGTCGTAAGCTGCATCAGTCAGTGGGCATTGCAGTTTTCCTGCCATTTCTTCCGGCCACGCAACAATCGTGAGTGGCGGCAGCAGCGGGCAGTTGGTCCAGGAAAAATGGAGAATGAAAATCCTCTTCCGGGCAGAATCAAAATAGAAGGAGAAGGGCGAAAGATTTCCTTTTGGTGCAAATCAAGTGATGCAATCTTTCGCCGAGAGCGATCTCATCTTACATAATATCAATCGTCCCTGGCATCATCGTTGATGGCGAGCTTTTGATGGCAAAGTGACGATAGAGAAGTGCAACGATCCTTGTGATCAATTGCTACCGACGAAAACCCTACATAATCCAATCAAAAGTTTTGAGGAAAAAAAATCTTTAAGTGATACAAATGGATCAGAGAAAATAAGAAACTCGCTGTCAGACGATTGATATTGTTGAATTTTATTTTTGAGAAAAATAAAAAAATTACCTCAAGGATTACTTGTGCTTTTCCCGGCGTCATGACGCGTTATAGGGAAAAATACTACTACACCGACAAATAGATAAAAATTTAAATTTAAATTTTTTCAAATAATAATTTCGACTTAATTTCAGATTTTAATAATTTTAAATTAAGTAAGAGAATGTTGCAGTAAAACTGAATGGAATTTTAATTATTTTCCAAGGGAATCACTTGCTGTCAAACGCATCATGCATCAGCAGGGTTATATTCTACATTAATTTAATTTTTATTTTGATATAATGTAATAAATTCTGTTATTTTATTTGAATCACCGCTGGGATATATTCTTATTTAATTTTTGGCATTTCGGCGAGTTGTGAAAATTCAAGGTAGAGTATTTAGAAAGAACATGAAAGTATTATAGGTGGAAAGGTCAAAGCTAGAGCGCTTTGGGTAGAAGAAATTGAATAGTTGGTGAAAATGTGAGCAGGGCTTTTGTTTTTGTGAACAGCTTTTGAACTACTTGCGTGATTCTTTGCCGCGCGCCGTTTCAATGTTGATAGGAAGCGATGAAGAAACCCATCGCATTCCTACCAACATTGAAATACGGACGGGTCGAACACATGAGATTGTGTCCGACCGGGCAAAAAATCACCTAAGCAGCGCTCACATGTGCTGTTCTATTGCTAAGCCAATTCTATCGATGCGTGCTACTTTTTTAGGTAGGGTAAAACTGTACAAAACGTACCAGCTAAGCATAATTGCTATTTATAGCGATACCAATCATTTAAGAACCAAATTGAAAGTTGACGACGATTCAAGGATGAAATTTACGTATTATCGAAAAGAACAAATATGATAAAAACTCGATTTTGACTGTATTTTTGTAAAAAAAACTAAAACAGCCAGAAAACAAACTACCATTCTTTGGCTAAAAATCATTTAGTATTGCTAAACTCATCGAAAAATTCGCTTTTCAAAATACACTTTTTTATATCCTTATATATAAAACGCCTTCAAGAAGGCAACGAAATTTAATTTTTTTGACTGATATAGTGATATCGCGACAAACATGGCGGCCGATATTTTTTTCGAATCGAATATTGGTGCACCGTTTTAACTCAAACAAGGACGAAATTTGTTATAATTATGCATTGTTATCGTAATTTGGGAGTCAGCAAATAATAAGAATGGCATTTTGTTCTGATATTCGGGTTTTCTCAAAAGTTAACAGCATTCAAAATTTGAGCGTAAAACACGTGGTCTTCAGGGCATTCTGCCCAAATTTTCATATGATTGATTTTGATAAAATTTGTAGGAGGTTAATAAAATACAACAAAATATTAACAGTCTTGCGAAAGTGTACATGAATGGTAAAACGATAAGCTGTAGTTTGATCAGATTGCGCAGGCTGTTTTACCATAAAACTTTATATGGTACTTGTGAAAATTAACAAGATTCGCGCTAATTCGATAAATTCCTCTGTTTCTAAGAACTAAAGTAGATTTTGTGAATATTTCATCTATTGAATGATGAAAAAGCTTATCTGATACAATAAAAATGAAGAAAAACATCATTCGAAGCCGTAGGTTAGTGTATATTTAAGAAAGAATGACATGGGCCATCCTACCCCGCTGGTGCGTCTTGTACAGTTTTCCCCTACATCGGATGGTTGCTACTTTTTGTTTCGCATATTATCCATCCGATGCCTTACTTTTTTGCCAAATGCATCGTGATGAATTGTGTTGTAATTTTTGTTATCCCATTTCCCCCCTTCTTTAGCCAAGTGATTCTGTTATCTTATTTTAATCGCCGCTGGGATATATTCTTATTTAATTTTTGGCATTTCGGCGAGTTGTGAAAATTCAAGGTAGAATATTTAGAAAGAACATGAAGTATTATAGGTGGTCCGTGTTTCAATGTGGGTAGGAATGTGATGGGTTTCTTCATCGCTTCCTATCAACATTGAAACGGCACGCGGCAAAGAATCACGCAAGTAGTTCAAAAGCTGTTCACAAAACAAAAGCCCTGCTCACATTTTCACCAACTATTCAATTTCTTCTACCCAAAGCACTCTAGCTTTGATCTTTCCACCTATAATACTTTCATGTTCTTTCTAAATATTCTACCTTGAATTTTCGCAACTCGCCGAAATTCCAAAAATTAAATAAGAATAATGTAATAAAGTAATCGTCTAAAGATGATGATGACATAGTTTCTCAAAATGCGAGATAGCTTTGTAAAGTATTTGATTCCCATAGATATGACCATTAAAAAATTCGAGCAACAGATGTAAAATTTTTTACGTTTTTCGATGCCGTAAAAAACTTTACTCAGTATGATGGATTGGCTTGATGATATCACCTACAAAATTTTCATTGCTTTTATTTTCATATACCCGCACTATTGGTATAAAAATATTTTTCGGACAATCACCAAATTTTTCAAACAAATATTTTTAAAACTCAGTTATCAGTCTAGTGTAAAATGTATCAAAATGTAAATCAAAGATTCACCTTTTAAATCTCGTTTCGATATGCTAGAATATGATTGTTTTGCTTCACATGGTTGTTTATTTCAAAATTTCATCCATCCAAACATATATTTTATGACTTCGGCTAGAAGATTTTTTTGAAGTATTTTTTACCCTTAAATGTATGCACACCCTTATGCTTTTTCTTTAAAAATATTTTTGATAGAAAAAAAGGTTAAATATGTTTCGAACAAGAGAAAAAATAACTGCAATTGGTGCTTAATGCGTTATGACATCATAAATACATATGTATACCATAAACTATGAATTTTCATATGTTTTCATTTGACTTTTCATGTAAAACAAACTTTATTGAAACTTATCCCTTTTTCTTAGTAGGGAGAAAATAACATGTTCTAGTAAATTTAAAAATAACTGGTGCAACGAACAATTTTTCTGACAACGTCAATTTGATGACCCCTAAACCTTAAAACTTTTGATACCGCTTGCAGTATGGTTAAGGTTGCCAGAAATTTTTCATCACGTATCCGGGCCGGAAAAACCGGACAATTTTATATAAAGACCTGGCAAAATCCGGGAATTCTATTCCAATAGTAATTCGACCATAAATCCGGGCAATATCCGAAATTTTTTCTCAAATTCCAGAAACTATTCTAGAAAACAAACTGAAAAACAAATTGTTTTTTGTCAAAACGCACCGACAGCTTTTTAATTGTATTTAAGGCTTCCAAAAAACTTTTCATGATTATTTTTATAAAATTTGATAAAAAAAAGAAATATTCGATATGGAAAAAAACATTCAGTGGATGTGGATGTGGGTATGTGGGATGTTGGAAATAGTTTATAGAATAAGGTTACCAGATTGTCTGCTTTTATCCGGGTTTGTCCGGATTTCTAAGATAAAATTTGAAACCAGTCTGGCCTGGCCCAGTTCTTGGAATTTGCCCGGATTTTTCCTGGATTATTTGGCAAATCAAACAAAAAAAATTGTGTTGTATTTTTTATTAAATTTATTCCTCCATAATGAAATTTATCAAGCAAGTTTTATAAAAATAACCATGAAAGTATTTTTGAAAGCATTTAATACGATTTAAAATCTGTCAATGAATTTTGATGAAATTTTATTTCTCTATTGATTTTTGTTTAGTTATTTCTGGGTTTTGACATAATTTGCCCAGATATTGCCCGGATTTTTGATCGTCAACTTTGAAATCAAATGCCCGGATGCTGCCAGGTGTTTTTATAGAATGGCCTGGATTTGTCCTGCCCGGGAAGGTGCTGCAATTTAATCTTATTTTGATTATTAGATTAAAGGTGAACAAAAAGGTCTTTAAAGATTCTCGTATTGTAAAAACATTTTTTTATTGATTGGCATTAAATTTAAAGCTGCCATTCTGGATGAAAACTTCAATTTAATCAATAATAGAACCTTCATATTTTTATTTCTGATTTATGATTTCTGAAGAGTACTTGTATTTCTTTGATCGAAAAGTGGATCTCTTATAAGAATTTTGAAAAATTTCAAAATTGTAGAAATCATTTTAACTTTTTTAACCTTTTTTCTATATTTTTTTCGATATTCTTTGAAACAACTTCAATCTGCGAATCTATAATTTTCCGGGTGAGAGAAGTATTTTGTATACCAAGAAGACTTTATGAGCTCATTTAGAAATCTCTTGTTTTAAATTAAGGTTGCCAGATTGCCCGGTTTTATCCGGGTTTGCTCGGATATTTAATATAAAACTTAAAAAGGCCGGTCCGGCTCGGTTGCCCGAATTTCATTGGAAATGCCTGGATTTTGTCCGGGTTTATTCTCATTTTCATTCTCAAATCACACTTTAAAAAACAAATTGTGCTATAAACTATTTTTTTTATTCATGCGTTCAAAACCAAATTTTCTAAGAAAGTTTCAAAAAATAATCATGAAAGGTTTTTTGAAAGCCTAATATACGATTTTAAATCTGATGATAAATTTTAATGAAAAAATTTTTTTTCAACTTTTTTCTTGATTTTTCATGAGGTTTTGAACAAATTTGCCCGGATATTGCAGGATTTTGGTCGATCATTTTGAAATCAAATGCCCGGATTTTGCTAGGTTTTTAGATAAAAATAGCCCGGTTTTTCCGGCCCGGATACGTGCTGAAAAAATTCTGGCAACCTAATTATAATGAAAATTATTGTTGAAGAGAAGAATTTTAAGAAACTTTTCAATTATTTATTTTTCATGTGCTTCTTCATATCAATGAAAGTAAATCGAAACTGAAATGATCTAAACATTCGAGAAACAAATATTTAAGATTTTATTTTGATAATAATTGTTATAATTTGAATCTGATTTAAAACACTTTTTTATCCTGTTATATTTTTCAGAATGTTGATTTAAAAACATCATGTTGTTTTTTTTTCCAATTTTTAAATTCATTTCTCATTGTGAATTTTAGTTCAAGAATTTCTTTTCTAAATCTCAATTTTATTCTATTCTATCTTCATCTTAAAACTTCAGGAAATCTGAGTCGAATGAATTGAAATTGGAATCATTTGTTTGGAATAGTAACAATTTTCCAACAAAGAGGGTAAATATAATAAAAAAATATGTTCACATTTTTTAAATAAATTTCCTTTTTCTAAGATGTTTAAGAAATCATTAAAAAAAATTGCTATGATTTTCTCTGATTTGGGAGTGTTAAAAACTCCTGCATTGTCTTATATATAAAAATGGAGGCGTTTTCTTTGTAACACCATCACGAATAAACGATCGGTCGGAATGAAGTTAAATTTGCTATCCGAGGGTTTTTTGGGTCAGAGATGGTTTGTATAATAGTTTCAAGAATCTCACTTTTTAGAACTCAACATTAAATGGGACACAAGTCGTACACTTTGGTTACGATTTTCATATAAAAATCGATTCGAGAGCTCGATTCAGTTAAGGACGTGTAGATGAAGTAGAACATTTATTATGATTTATTTATCAAAAGGTAAAACGAAGTTTACCGGCACAACTAGTTTTTTTAAACCTGTTCAATGTTACAAAAAATTTAAAAATAAAGATTTTGATAAAATGATCAACTTTCTGAGTGAATAATTTTTGATTTCTAAGATTTCTCTAAGATTTTTTTTTTATTTCCTCGGAAATTAAGGAATCAGATCGAAATTCAAAGAAACTTTAAACCAAAATGAATCTCAGATTTTTTTGAAAATAAAAAGTTTTGCAGTCTTTTACATAGATGTTAAACAATTTAAAAACATTATTATACAAAAAAATCACAACAAAACGTCCTTTTGTGATGTCTGAAATGAAATAATGATATCATTTTCAATTGAAATTTCTTAAAATTGTCAAATTGCATTTTTTCCTCTAACTATAGCATTGTATCTCCGAAATTCGAAAATCTAGGCAAAATCTTGATCCTTCATCAAATTCAGGATAATAAATATATTTTTATTCGGTTTTTAGTTTTTATGTAGATTTTTAATTTCATTGAGCTGCAGTAAAAACTGCTTAGTTTAAGATTAAAACGAGCCATAGAACCAAAACTAGAGGTGATGGACAAAATCTGACGGAATAATTCATGATGCCAAAATCTTTCGAAACAGTTATTGAAACATATGCACTAAAATAGCAGATCTCTTTCCAATATTAAAACGTTTTTGTCAAATTTGAAATTGGATTATTACTTTCAATTTAAACGATCATTGTGTTAATGATTTGGATTGATGATTGGTATGAACTTTAAAATTCAGCCGAGCTTGGAAACAAAATTTGAAATATGATTTTTTTAAATTAAGTATATCAGATGGCATTATGAAATTTGAATTTAAAACGAGTACACACATATAAATTTATGACTTTACTCATTTTGGAGTTTCATAACTTAGTTTTAAATGGTGACTGATGATGAATTCATAATCTGAGGTTTAATTCTCAAATCAGAATTACATTTTTTTTTTCAAATTCATATACTAGCTTCTGAATTCAGAATTATTTTTGAATATTTTCATTTTGATTTTGGATTAAAGATTTCTCTTCGATCTTGAAAATATTTAGAACTAAATAAAACCTAATAGGCAACTTTTGATAAAAATAAACAACAATGATAATCCAAGAAACCTTTAACATGAGAAAACTGGAAATAGACTTGAAAAAGAGAAATATAAAACACGTCTTAAGGCGGGGTTCGAATAAAAAAAAGACATTAAATCAATGAATATGTTAAATGGTTGCAACCGAAAAAGTAAATACTGAAATTCAGTCATGCCCATGTAGCTATGCAATTTTTGGAGAAAAATGTAAAACTTTTTTCCTAAATTTCTTTGATTTTTTTCTGCGAAAAAAATGAGGTTAAGAGTTTTAACATTAAATAATAGTAACAATGTTTAAAGAAAGATATGAAAGTAAGGCTGACACTAGAAGTCCTACGCTTCTGTAGTGCCTATTGGATAATTGATCACCCCAATCAAAAACCAGGAATCACCAGGAAAAGTTCTAAATTTTTATCAAGTTCGAGCATTTTCGTATATTTTCAACGGGTTATTCCCGCTTGGGGAAGGGGGGGTGATCACCCCGATCACCCTCCCCCCCATAGGACCGCGCCTGCTAATTCAATTATTATTGAGCATTAATACTTAGCTTATGTGGTGCAACTTCGAGTTACTGTGCGAACTTTTATTAGATCAGTTTAAAATAAAGATCGATATGAAATAAAAATAAAAACAAAAAAAATTAAAGAAAAATTTCAGCTCTGAATATGTTGTCACCGTCAATTTAAAGTCAACGGCAAATGATACAAAAATGTTTTTCTTTTATTTAAATTTAGTTTTAATAGTTTCTAAGAAAATTATGTTTCCAGAATACAATATATCAGAATTGAGAAACAATAACGCATGTATCTGAAAAATAAAAAAAAAATAATCATGGGACCGTCCAATTTGAAAAATTTGTTTGCAAATAATAAACATAATGTAAATGAAAAAGATTAGTTTCAAGAAGGATTTTTTTTTTTTTCAATAACAACGTCTTGCTATTTTAAATGCTTAATAATATAATTTATCAGCATTTTGTGCTTATGTTTTAATGATTGTGATTTGAAGGATTTTAGCTTCCTGAACTAGAAGGTTTTGACAGATTTTATTTTTCAAATCTAGTTTTGGTGGTATGTATTCATTAGTTAAAAAATAAATCAGATCCGAATTAAATCAATCTTTGATAACTGATAAACCAACAAAACAAAATTAAATTCAAAACGAATATGGAATTTGTTTGTTTTTCTAGTAAATTCAGTTATCACCACAAGTTTTTATAACATTGCTGAATTTATAAAGTTTTATTATAGTGAAAAAAAATAGTTGAAGACTTAAAATCGTTTTGACTTCTGTTTTAATAATATACAAAATTCAATTTTGTTCAAAATTACTTTCAAAAATCGTTAATATTATCGAATTGTACAGAGTACGAAAAAGAAAGTAAAAATAAAATTTCATTTCTTTTTCGCAGAAGTAAAAATTTCTAGTGGGTTTTTAGAAAGTTTTAAATTGTATAAAATCTTTATATTTTAAATTTTTGTAACGTTTAACAGTTTTGTAAGAAAAGTGCAGACATTTTTTTTAAATGATGTCTACCCATTTTCAAAAGTTATTTAAAAAACAAAAGCTGATAAAAAACCCCAACTAAAAAACCCTAAAATGCTAGAAAAAAAACCTATTCAGATCTGCGGCTTCAGATGCTTTGAGCTTGGAAAATATTTGCGATTATAAATTCGAACAAGTTGTTACATATTTTGTTCGGTTACTTTCCCCTAGAATTTCCTTAAATATTATTGATACTCGATAATTAAAAGCCGCTTTTACTTATAAGCTCACATGCATAGTTCCCGCTTGTCGAGAATTCTGAAACTAAGGGATGTGTACTTCAAGTTTTTCACCACGAAAACAAAATACCGTTAACTCAATTATATCGGAGAACCTCGGAGGAGCAGCTGCCTGGAATGTTGTGAAATATTTGAAGCATGTGAAAGGCGACCATTCTTCAGCGGAAGAGGAAAAAAAGAAGGAACCCCGAGCGATTGGTTTCAGCGGCTCAACAGATCCACAGAATTTCATCGCCAAGCGCTTTCATCTTGGAAAGAGTAATGATTCTCGTTTGCCGATAAATTATTGGGGTGATCAATTGCGGGGTACGGCTTCGATTTGTATGGTTTATTTGGGTGGTTTATCTATGTGTTGTTTATCTCTAATTCAATTAGTAAAACTGATCCCAGCCAACATTAAGCGAAGAACAAAATGTTAAAAAAATCGTAAATTTTGAGTTTTTGATAATTTAAGATAAAGTAACAGAAGTTTGTTAATTTCAAGAAAAGTAATAAAATGAAATAAGAAATGTATTCGAAGTGGCTTAATTATAACACCAATTGATGAGCTATAAATTACAGTTCAAACAACTCCAGAACAACTTTGATTACTTGGTGCTGTTTCACTCAGGCTTCCCAAAAGTACTGCAGCGCGACTGTATTATTGCGAACGTCACGCATATACCTCGATGAAAGCTTTCCAAATAATACTTCCGCGACAGTTTCAGAAGGAGCGGCCGAACTCTGTACAACGTTGCGATGTTTTATTTCAAGCGAAAGCTTCTCTATGAATATAATTATTTTTTCGGCTCCGTGACAGTTTTGAGGATAACTTCGTGACAGTTTTCAATGCTACGATTTTCGCTTTACAGTACTTCTAATGCCGTCCGACTGTCGCCGAGATTTGGCTTTCGGGAATCTTCGGCTTCCGGATGGAACTGATTTTGAATGACCGAACGTAGGTTTTCTGCTTCTAGCTAACTGCTAGAGCTAGCCAGTCTTTCGCTACAAGTTGAGCTGGGCGGTAGGTTATTTGTTGTTTAAAATATTTCCGAACAATCAACGCGGCGGAGGAAATGATTTCGGGAGAGGGAGTGTTTAACGGTGGATTGGGTGGCAGTGATAGGGATAGGAATGCTGATTGTGTTGGCAGTGCGCGTGGTGGGGGAGTAGGTGGTAGTGTAAGTGGGGGTGTTGGGATGGGGAACGCCGAAGTGCTCGCGGTGGTTGAGGATTGCTCTAGGAAGAGAAAGAAATCCTTTAAGGACATCGCGGAAACGTGTATGCAATTGCACGACGGTTTTCTTCATTGCGATATCGATCCCGCTGGATGCCATGGAAAATATAAACAGAAGCCACAGCGATTGGATGTTGGCAACTTTATACGGCATCTACGCGTGGAACATCCCCAACTGGCTAGGGAACGCGGGCTGTTTAAAGAAGAGAATCCCGGTCCTCCGACAAAAAAAAGGCGCATTCCAAAAATATCCGTCCCTATCGACGCACAAACTGTTGTGGAATCAGTTGTGCGAATGATAGGGATTGAAAATCTTCCAATCGGTAAGATGGAATCGGAGGGCTTGAGGATGATTTTGGACCCGCTATGCCACGCTCTGGGGTTGACCATAAATTCAGAGACGAGCATGGCCCACCTTAACACCTGCGCAGAACAGATAAAGCAGGAAATAAGGAAAGAGGTCGCGGGACGATTAGTCTCTTTAAAAATCGACTCTGCGTCACGACATGGCCGCCATATTTTGGGCATAAATGCCCAATTTTGGAACGGCAAAGAGGTCGTGATCCGGACTCTAGGTGAGTACTAATCTTTATACACGGATTGTTAAATTTTGTTTATTTTTTTAATTTTTCCAGCATAATTTCTATTTTGATTTCAAATTCGGATTTCAAATTTATAATTCCGATTTCCGATTCAGATTAAGATTTCAGATTCCGATTTCAGATTTAAGAATCCAGATGTATATGAAATTGAAATCTGATACTGAAATCTAAATCTAAAAACTGAATCTGAAATCTGAATCTGAAATCTGAAAATGAAGTCTAAATCTGAAATCTGAATCTGAATCATGATTAAATAAATAAATAAATAAAATACATCTTAAGATTTCCGATTTCTGATTCAGACTATAGATCTCAGATTCAGATTTTAAATACAGATTCGGATTTCGGATTAAAATTACAGATTAGGATTTCAACTTCAGATTTCAGAACCTGATTTTAGATTCCAGATGCAGATACATTTGAATCTGAAATCTGAAATCTGAAATCTGAATCTGAATCTGAATCTGAAATCTGAAATCTGAAATCTGAAATCTGAAATCTGAATCTTTAATATGAATCTGAAATCTGAATCTGAAATCTGAATCTGAAATCTGATCTGAAATCTGAATCTGAAATCTGAATCTGAAATCTGAATCTGAAATCTGAATCTGAAATCTGAATCTGAAATCTGAATCTGAAATCTGAATCTGAAATCTGAATCTGAAATCTGAATCTGAAATCTGAATCTGAAATCTGAATCTGAAATCTGAATCTGAAATCTGAATCTGAAATCTGAATCTGAAATCTGAATCTGAAATCTGAATCTGAAATCTGAATCTGAAATCTGAATCTGAAATCTGAATCTAAAATCTGAATCTAAAATCTGAATCTGAAATCTGAAATCTGAATCTGAAATCTGAATCTGAAATCTGAATCTGAAATCTGAATCTGAAATCTGAATCTGAAATCTGAAATCTGAATCTGAAATCTGAATCTGAAATCTGAAATCTGAAATCTGAATCTGAATCTGAAATCTGAATCTGAAATCTGAATCTGAAATCTGAATCTGAAATCTGAATCTGAAATCTGAATCTGAAATCTGAATCTGAAATCTGAATCTGAAATCTGAATCTGAAATCTGAATCTGAAATCTGAATCTGAAATCTGAATCTGAAATCTGAATCTGAAATCTGAATCTGAAATCTGAATCTGAAATCTGAATCTGAAATCTGAATCTGAAATCTGAATCTGAAATCTGAATCTGAAATCTGAATCTGAAATCTGAATCTGAAATCTGAATCTGAAATCTGAATCTGAAATCTGAATCTGAAATCTGAATCTGAAATCTGAATCTGAATCCGAAATCTGAAATCTTATGATTCAGATTCAGATTCTGATTTCATATTTTAGATTTAGATTGAAAATTGAAATTTTAATTTCACATTCAGATGTCAGATTGAGATTTCAAATTCAGATTCAGATTCCGATTTAAGATCGGAATGCAGAATTTAGATCCAGATTCCAGATTGAGATTTCAGATATCAGAAGCATATTTCATATTTAGACTTCAGATTTAGATATCGGATTTGGACTACAGATTCAGATTTCAGACTCAGGTTTCAGATTCAGAAAACAGATTCAGATTTGAGAATTAGATTTCCAATTCAGGTTGTGATTCAGATCTCCATTTCCGATTGTAGATTTAGGTATAAAATTGAGATTGCGATTGAATTTGAGATTTTTTTCCCAATAGCGATGCTGGAGGTGAAAGGACGACAGACTGCCAAATTTATCGTCCAGAAAACAGAGGAGGTTCTGAAGTTGTATGATATATCACTGGAACAAGTTTTGTCTGGGACGTGTGACAATGGCGCCAACATGTTGGCTGCTATTAAAGGGTTGGATCAAGACCTCCAGATTCTTGAAGCTGAAAAAATGGCTGTTGAAGATGACGAAAATTTGGATTGTATTAATGAAGATCTCCATGAAGAACTTAGTAGAGAATTCGAATCTCGAATCTACCTTGTGAGATGCGCTGCGCATACCTTACAATTAGCTGTGACGGACGTGGTTAAGCACACAGATAGTCGGATTCGCAGCATAACAAATATCGTTAAAAATTGTAGGAAGATAGCATACAGAGATTCATTCCATATGCACAATGTTCCCATTCCACCAATGTATTCAAAAACCAGATGGGGAGGAGTATTTGAAATGATTTCGAACCTGTATGATCATGAATTATTCTATAAAGATTTAGGAGATCAGTTTAAGGAACTTGGTGAGTTAAAAAATATATGTACAATTGCCATTTGCTCGGTGAATAAGTGAATGATTTTTTTTAAATGCCCTTTCTTTTTATAGAACAAATGTTTGTAGAAGGATACAGACCACGATCTAAATTCTAAATTTAAATCTAAATTTAAAATTTGAATTTAAAAATATCGAATATGTATAAATTTTTATTTTTTTCGATTTTTTGCATGTTTTTTAGTTTAAGTTAAATCACCGGGAAATTATATTATACTACCGAGCAAATATCAATTCGAATAATGTTCTCAATACTTTGAATAACTCTTTTTTTTAACAACAGATCTGTCTGAACACTGGGATTTTATCCATGATTATAAAAACGCTCTGAAGCCCCTGTATATTTCTACCAAAGAAATGCAAGCCAAACACCTATCGTTGGGGGACTTTTATATACAATGGCTACGTTGTCTGATGGAGGTTAAATTATTAACAAACAATGAATTGGCGAAATCCTTGATTATTTCTTTAACAACAAGACTTCAGCAGCTTAAAAACAATGTTGTCTTTAAGGCAGCTTTGCTGATTGATCCTAGGTTCAATTATTTATCTTCAGCTGTTCTGACGCCTGGAGAAAAGGAACCAATCAGGGTATTTATTCGCAATAACAGCTTTTACACTGAAAATTCTAAGAAATTTTTTTTTCGTAGAACTTTATTATCGCCACGTCACAGAGGATTCGTTCATTCAAACCCGTCGAATCAGTTATAGTTAAAGCGCCTGAGCCCGAACCTGATACGGTATCATCCAACTTAGATGACTTTATGAGCGATCTATTTGGAGGAGTGCCACCATTGACAATGAACGACAATCAAAATCAGAACAATTTCGTTAAACAATTAAATGGACTGGATCTCGAGAACCATCAAAACCACAAATATGATGTATGGAAGCACTGGCAGGATCGCATCAATAGTCACCCAGAGCTGGCAGAAGTAGCGTTAGCCATAATGGCGGTTCCAGCGACTCAGGTATCGGTAGAGCGCTCTTTTAGTGCACTGGCATTGGTATTGTCACCTGCGCGCACAAATTTGTCAGCAAAAAATTTGGAAAATATCCTACTCGTTAAATTGAATAGCGATTTATTAAAATCAATAATTCCAAATATGTACGACTGGAAGCAGTATCAGGGTCTAAGTGATCTGCGTGGATGAAAATAAAACCTATAAACCTATTTAAAAAAAAATTTCACTTATTTTGTGTCTGTCCTTGAACATAAACTTCGAAATCAGTTCCCGTAAAAATATGTATGGAATCATAGAATCCTTTTTGAATTACCTAATATCTCAGATTTAGATTAATGATTCAGATTTCAAATCCAGATCACTATTCAGATTTCAGATTCAGATTTCAGATTCAGATTTCAGATTCAGATTTCAGATTCAGATTTCAGATTCAGATTTCAGATTCAGATTTCAGATTCAGATTTCAGATTCAGATTTCAGATTCAGATTTCAGATTCAGATTTCAGATTCAGATTTCAGATTCAGATTTCAGATTCAGATTTCAGATTCAGATTTCAGATTCATATTTCAGATTCAGATTTCAGATTCAGATTTCAGATTCAGATTTCAGATTCAGATTTCAGATTCAGATTTCAGATTCAGATTTCAGATTCAGATTTCAGATTCAGATTTCAGATTCAGATTTCAGATTCAGATTTCAGATTCAGATTTCAGATTCAGATTTCAGATTCAGATTTCAGATTCAGATTTCAGATTCAGATTTCAGATTCAGATTTCAGATTCAGATTTCAGATTCAGATTTCAGATTCAGATTTCAGATTCAGATTTCAGATTCAGATTTCAGATTCAGATTTCAGATTCAGATTTCAGATTCAGATTTCAGATTCAGATTTCAGATTCAGATTTCAGATTCAGATTTCAGATTCAGATTTCAGATTCAGATTTCAGATTCAGATTTCAGATTCAGATTTCAGATTCAGATTTCAGATTCAGATTTCAGATTCAGATTTCAGATTCAGATTTCAGATTCAGATTTCAGATTCAGATTTCAGATTTTCCCTAGGTCATCAGTCGCATGCTTCAAGTTTCCTAGGAAACTGGCGATGCGTCGTTATTAATTTCAACGTCGCGACGTATGCGACGTGTCGCTAGTAGGCACAGCAGCTTTGATTACTAGCGCTAATATTTTGGATTTTTCCTGCATGCATAATATAATGAACGTTATTCTACAACAACCACTTCGGTTTGAACTGCTTAAAGTTTTCAAACATACTGATAATCACTTTTCAAAAATTAAACCATTTTGCCTTCTCGAATATTTAAAAATCGTATAAAAAATTAAGATTTCAGATTTAAAAAAAATGCAATGAATAACCCCATTCGGGACGAAGGCCTTCCATCAAGTAGCCATTTGCCGCCCGAAATCACCCTTTTATTTGCATTTGAAATAAGTTTATTATTATGCTAACGATAGCCAGAAATAAAATATTTGGCTTTTCGTTTCCGGTTAAATTATTAAATTCGACGTCTGTTAGCGAACTATCATACACCCCACACACGAATCATCACACATCACTTTAGCATCGGTCATATGATGATGCTCGAGCAAAATACCAACTTGGCAGAATAGATTGTATGGGCATGACAGTCATTCGTGACAGTTTACTCGCCCTAATTCCAAAACTGTCACGTCCTGCAGCCGACTGTTGAGACGAAATAATTTTTGAAGGAGGAGGCATAAAGGAATGAAAACCGAACTGTCGGTTCGGTTGGCTACAGCTTAAAGCACAATGTTTTCGGCAACGCAAGTTTAGAGCCGATTGTTCAGATACAGTCTTCGTTACCGAACGGGTGCGATGTTTTCCGAATAGTTTTGGTTCGTTACCGAACGTACAGCAGCAACCGAGCGGCTAAAGAAAACCGAGACATTTCATTCGGTTATGAAAAAGCTGTCATAGAAATGCAGTACTTTTGGGAAGCCTGGTTTCACTAATTGTGAATTTTGTCTGCTTCCTTTTTCCGATTCCACTTCCAGATCTGGTTAGCGGCTGTGTTGCTTCAACTCCAACGAAGGAAAAACCGGCTCCCCGGTTCTTGTAAAAAGCTGACTTACTTGTAAGTAAGCTAGAAGAGGGCGGCCCACTCAGCCAGTGTCTGCATCGCAGCCCCTGAAGCTAGGCAACCGGAACCAACAGCAGCCAGTAGCCAGCCTCGTCGATTGAAAGTTTTCCCAACCGAAAGTCGAGAGTTGTTGGGACCGGAAACGGACCGGAGAGGACGGGTTTAGGAGCTGCTGCAGTGGCAAGATCGGAACCAACGAAGATGCCAAATTTATGGCCCCGGCTAACGACAGCTGACAGTGGAGGCAATAATTTGTGTAAGTCGAATCGATTGTGTAGCCAACCTCCAAGCCAACCCGTTAGGGTGGAACTTTGAATCTGCATCCGTTAGGCTTAAGAGAGAAAAATTTATCCATTCTAAAATGTTGGGATTCGATATCTGTTGTGATAGCGAGGAAAAATGCAAAAAAGCGGAAAAAAACCAGTCGAATGTGGCATCAGCTGAACCACCTAAGGCCGTTTGATTTCGCGGCCCGTGTCCAATATATATTTGAATTGGATCGCGCCATCGTTTTCGTCGTGGTTCGAAGGATGCGACCCAGAGTTGCTACCCACCAAATCAAATGGTGTTCTGTAAAGTGGCCTTATCTTTTGCCAGGTTCGCGATGAATTTGAATCAAAAGTAGGTGGAGTTAGGGCAAACAGGATTTATCACCCTTGTGTGGATAGAGATTCCCACCACAGCACCCGCTCCTGTACCAGAGTTGGCGGGAAGTGAATGATGGGGTTGTTGAATGTTTGCAGCTTTCCACCCCGGAAAATCTATAGGCCAACATTCGAACATATCGCATATATTACACCGGCTACCGAACTACTTGGGCTGAATATTTTTCGCGAAAATGTCGATCATAGAGATGGCTGGAAACAGAGAAATTGAAAATCTATTGAGACAAAGTGCGGGTTAAGCTACAGCAGTTCAAAACAAATGCGCAAAACAGGGAGGAAGTAGAATTGTAGTCTGCCCTTGTCTCCAATCCTTGCCCTTGTTTTTGAGTAAAGTACTTTTTCTCTTCATAAAGATTTTATTGTTATTTTTTCCTTTGAATCAATGATTTTACTCTTTTAGCTATTACTTACCGTTAAACCGACAAACAAGAGTTTCTTTTTATTGCATGTCTATTTATTCAGTTTATTCAGTGGAACAATATCCTTCTCAGTCGAATAACATAACTGCACAGGTTGCAAGCCATTATTTTGAGTCTGATAAAAGTTATGGCCCGTCAAAATTGAAAAAAAAATTGAAATGTTAATTTATTTCAGTAGAATTTTGCTAATATCAATCTAAAATCCTTTTTGGTGCTGAAAGATGTTCGTGATTGATGTAACTTTTTTTTATGTAACTTTTGAAAAAAAAATTCAAATAGGTATCCTAAAGATTACTAGGCCAAAAAACAAATGGCGGAATATGGTAGATATTTGATCTTTTGTATTGTTGATTTAATTGAATTTTTCGTAAAAAAATTTTTGATTTTGTGTTTAGGTTTTGTGCAACGATATAGTTTGCAATTTTGTGGCATACAAACTTTCGTTCAATTTATTCCAATTTATTTATTTTTAGCATCATTTTTTATTATGCAGTATGCACGCGTTGGGCACACCAGGGCTACCTTATCCGGATTCAGCGTGGTTTTGAAACTAGACCTAAATCGTTTTGGCAGTACATTAAGGACCAACGGAAAGAATCGGGCTTACCGTCCTACATGTTTTCGGAAGACAAGTCGGCGACCTCGGACCTTGATATTTGTAATCTCTTCGCTGACAAATTCCGTAGTTCTTTTGATTCTGGTTCAATATCCACGGACCAGTGGACTATGGCGGCTAGTAACGTCCAACGTCAGAGCACTTCCTTTCATCACATCGTAATCGATGACAATACCATCTTGAAGGCGACTGCTAAGCTGAAATCCAGTGTTTCTGCAGGTCCGGATGGCATTCCAGCGACTTTTCTAAAACGCTATAATATATGTTGACTCCTATAAAACGAATCTTCCAATCATCACTCACGAAATCCACGTTTCTTCCATTCGGAAAGAGGCTAACATGTTTCCGGTCTACAAAAAAGGTGACAGGAGGAACGTTAACAAATATCGCGGTATTTCTGTCCTATGTGCGATCGCCAAATTGTTTGAGCTGGTTGTATTAGATCCATTTTTCTCGTATTGCAATTTTTATTTCTCTAACGAACAACATGGATTCATGCCCAAACGCTCTACGACAACAAACCTGTTGACGTTCACATCTTCCGTGAAAGACAGTTTTGCCATGGGATCTCAAACCGACGTAATCTACACCGACCAGACCGCAGCTTTCGACAAGGTAAACCACAAAATAGCCATAGCCAAACTAGATCGTATCGGTATTTGCGGCTCTTTACTGGAATGGTTCCATATCTACCTGGTAGGACGGAAACTTATTGTACGATCAGGTGAATCATTTTCCAATCAATTCCCTGCCTCTTCTGGAGTACCTTAAGGGAGCCATCTAGGACCCATCATATTCCTGATCTACTTCAACGACGTGCTGCTGCTTCTCGATGGACCAAAACTGGCGTATGCCGACGACTTGAAATTGTTTCAATCCATCAACAGCCCCGAAGATGTCAACGTCATGCAGAGCCAGTTTAGCATCTTCGCCGCCTGGTGTGATGTCAATTGCCTTTCCTTGAATCGCAACAAATGTTCGGTAATTTCGTTTTCACGCAACCGCTACCGCTACCGCTATCGGCTGATTAATTTCTTCAGAGGAATTTTATGCGCTTCGCTCTTCGGAACCTGAACTGGCAAGACCCGTTCCGACTCCCCAGTTACGAAAGCCGCTGCCGCCTTATCGACATCGACACGCTGCAGTCCTGCCGAACCGACTGCCCTGCACTGCTAGAAGCGCTCCAATTCAGCTTGCGATCCCGAGGCTTAAGGAATCGTAATCTTCAGCTCTTTGCTCCTCTCCGACAGAATAACTACGGAACTAATACAGCGCTAATTGGTGCAATAAGGACGTTTAACCGCTTTTCCGATAATTTTTATTTTGACGTTTCGAGGGATACATTCCGAAGAAGAATCCTTAATGCTTTAAGTATAGTATAGGGTAAATTCCGTGTAATTGAAGTTTGTCTTTAATTTTTAACCTATCATTTGGATCAATATGTGATCTATTGATGAAAATAAACAAATAACAAATGTAGTTAAAGTGTTTGGGGAACGTTTGTTGACAGCCAGGAAGTCTGGATCGGAGGGAAATCGAAAACCGGAGGCCGCTGAGACGACAAAGAGAGTTGCCGGTAGTTTCAAGCGAAACCCTAACCTCTCTCTCCGAGATGCCGCAATTAAGCTGGATGTATCGTCTACAACCGTGCATTGAGCCAAAAAACAAGCCGGACTATCGACTTACAAGAAGGTAGTGACTTCAAATCGCGATGATAAACAAAAAACGACGGCCAAAGTGCGATCCCGGAGGTTGTACACGACGATACTGACGAAGTTTGACTGCGTGGTAATGGACGACGAAACCTATGTCAAAGCCGACTACAAGCAGCTTCCGGGACAGGATTTTTATACGGCAAAAGGAAGGGGAAAGGTAGCAGATATTTTCAAGCACATGAAACTGTCAAAGTTCGCGAAGAAATATCTGGTTTGGCAAGCCATCTGTTCCTGTGGCTTGAAAAGCAGCATTTTCATAGCTTCCGGGACTGTCAACCAAGAAATTTACGAGTAAAAGTGTTTGAATAAACATCTGCTGCCTTTCCTGAAGAAACACGGTTGTTCCGTTTTACTTTGGCCGGATTTGGCATCTTGCCATTACGGTAATAAGCCATGGAGTGGTACGCCGCCAACAACGTGCAGGTGGTTCCCAAGGACAAGAACCCTCCCAAAACGGCAGAGCTCCACCCAATTGAGAAATACCGGGCTATTATCAAGCGGAACCTAAAAAAAGACCAAAAAAACTGCCAAGGACGAGCAGCAGTTCAAGGCAAACTGGTTTTCTGCGGCGAAGAAGGTGGGCAAGGTGGCTGTACAAAATCTGATGGCAGCGGAAAGCGGAAAAGCGGAAGCCTAACTGAATATTTTTTCTAAGCTTTATTCTAATTGAGCTTGAAAAAGAAATTGAATTTGATTTTTTTATAAACGATTTCACCGATTTACACGCGTTTTCCCTTGGCCAAATTTTGACCGTATCACCCTTTATTTAAGTCGTGTAAATTATGCAAAAACTGTCAAAATTGTCCACAAAGTTCAAATCAAGCATATTGGAGTGAAGCACATAATCGGCAACTGCGGTTAAGGGTCATCAGGGAAGTGAAGTCTCATACCAGCATTTTTAATATTGAATGAGCGCAAAACTTAGTGTAGATAGCTGAAATGATCAAAAAAATTCTGAGTCATTCAAACCTTACTTCAAAAAAAAAATTTGTTTGTTCCAGAGCTCGTGAGCTGTGTAGATGGTACCGAAGCTATGTGACAGATAATTTCTGATAAACGACAAAACTTATGAAAAACCCTATTTCAAACAAATTCCAGCGTTTGAATCCTATACCATGTCTGCTCGTGGCGAGGTTCCTAGCATATCAAAGTATGTATTTTCTGGTTGTTTTATATAGAATACAATGATTTGTCAAGATTCCGTGCCTGTGAAAAACACAAAAAATTTCAAAACGAAAACTTTAGTTTTTTCTGTTTTTTAAATTCCTAAAAGAATAATCTTGTATGTACTCTTCGACATCTACGATCTATACTAAACTTTAAATTCAACCACATGATGGTTTTACTTCGTTATCGTTAGATTTTGCCAGTGGAAATTCCATTAAAAACGCTTTCAAGGGACTCAAAACTAATCAAGTCCATTAATTTAGAAACAGCTGTATGCACTAAATTGCTCTCAGTTTCTTTTATAAGAGAAGTATTGGACCAAAAAGTAGCAGAAATTGAAGAAGGAGAATTCAGCCACCTAAAATTCAGATTAGATGAAGTATAAGTTTGGAAAACTGATAATAATCATGTCTGAAAAAGTGTGCGCCGGCCGATAGGAGGTACAAAGAGTAAAGTAAAGAAATTTCTTACAAAAACAATAAAGATTTTTTTACAAATTATCACAAAACAACCTTCATTTTCTTCATAGAAAGTATTTAGATCTAACAAATGGTTTTTGAGATACACGCATTCGTAACTGTTCTATTTCTAAAAGAACTTAGTTTTATATCATTAAAAATATCTTGCGAAAGCAGATTTTACTGATGTATTCAAAGGTGCTAAACTAAGTTAAACTGATTTTTTTTCTTAAAAATATCCAGGGAAAAATATAAAACATTGCTTTTTGGAAGTTTTTTTTTTATTTTTGCGACTAGTTTGTTTATACTCTGTGATAACTTTCTGTAGATGCACCCCAAATAATCGCATTTTCTCATGGCAGTTATCTATCCGATGTTTCATGACAATGTGCATAGTTTATTTTGAATTTCTTCTTGAAGGATATGCCAGTATCACACATAAATCGCATTACTGAGCGGCTTCTTTCTTTAACTGCAACAAGACTTTTGCATTAGTTTATTGTTTACTAGCTGAACAGATGTGCTTACTTACCTCTTCAATGAAAAACATAAAGTTAGTTAAATTAGTTTAAGTTAAAATATAATTCCTTTTAAATTAAACTTTAACATTATCCAAATGCGAACTATTTTTCATGGCATCTGAGTTTCTAGATTGTCTTGAGTCTCAACGTAAAATGAAGGTAATTGAAGTTTGAAGGAGTCATCCTTAAGATAAAAAAAAGGGATTTTTAATACAATAATTAATTCTGAATAAAAAAACGCCCCTTTTTGAGGTGGAAGGAGTTTATTACAGGCAAATTTGAACAAAATCGAAAAGTATTCCAAAATTTTCGAGAACACTAAGACATTGGTTTTGTTTATAATATGTACGTTACATTAAAAGTATCCATTAATTAAAATGGGAAACATTCATCAAAGAATATTCTACCAAGAAATTCCCGGGAACGAAAAAAAAATCGGAAAATCCCGATTTCCGGAGAACGCCTTAAAAATCCCGGGAATTTCCACAGCTTATAAAAAGTGCTGATTTACTTCAAATTTTCACAATTTAAATAAGCAAAATGTATCAGATGAACACGTTCGTCGCCAAGCGACACCCACCCACCCAAATATAAGTTCAACCTTGATAAGTCATATACCATTTGAATATTTTTTTCTTGAAACTGGATTAAACATTGATTTTGATAAAAAAAAGTTATTTTCGTTTGAACACTCAGTGTGAAAGGGGAAAACGACATAGAATCTATATTATCAAACAATTCCGATAAAGAAACGCTACGAAAAGAATCCTAAAGTTGTATTTTTCAACACTCATCATTTTGAACTTCCTTTTCGCAAACTGTTGAGAATAGCAGAAGCATTGGCAAAGAAAGGAAATATTTTGACACGAAAGGATAGTTATCGCGAAATTTACAAGATTCAATAAATTACCTGAAGTCTACTTTACCAACTCCTATAGATAATGAAGAATGCATTTTTGCAGCAAATATCAAATTTGTTTGTTAAAGTTATAAGATTTGAAGTCTTGAATTTTATAATTGCAAATAAAACTTTTGAGGCATTTTTAACGAAAATTTCGAAGTAAAAGGATCGATCTTTCAAATTTCGTAAGGAGTACTGCACGAGGGCTGCTTTATGCTGAAGTAAATAGTGAAAACCGATAGGAAAGCTCATACATTTCAACATCAAATATATGAGCAATAAAAAGTATGTTTTCAAATTCAACGTCAGAATGTTTAATCTTTCATGCCTTCGGCTGAGTGTATATTAAGTTTTCTATATTGCCCGGTTTTATACGGGTTTGCCCGAAAATTTAATACAAAATGTGGAAAAAGTCTGGTCCGACACGGTTTCCCAGTTTTATTGAAACAGTCCGGATTTATTAACTTTTTTGCCAAATCATAAAAAAATGTGTTGTAAAAATGTTTTATTTATGCGTCCAAAACGAAATTTTTGAAGAAAATTTTATAAAAATAATCATGGAAATCTGCTGATGAGTTTTGATGAATACTATTTTTTATTATGTTCTTTTTCTTGATTTTTGTTGTGTTATTCCTGGATTTTGACCAAATTTGCCCAGATATTGCCCGGATTTCCCGTTGACAATTTTTAAATCAAATGCTTGGATTTAGTCATGTTTTAAGATAAAATAGCCCGGATTTGTCCAGCCCGGATACGAGCTAAAAAAGTTCTGGCATCCTTATGACATATCAAAAAACAGAATAAATATATGCATTTTCCATACAACATACTATCAAGTTCCTTTATTAGCAAGTAAGATAAGAACAAGTCTTAATATTTTAATTTTACTGATCAGCAATTCAACCATTTTAAGTAAGTTCACTTGATTAAATACTAATGTTGAAAAGGCTAATGATTTTTATTTACGCTGATTTTTTTCAAACCATCAATTAAGCCCCAGGTCATGGCACAAAAGTAACGTGTTCTATCATCTATCATCTAGAAGGCTAAATTCCTCAATTCTTCAAGCATCCACTTCTTCAAGTAATGCGAGTCTTTAGGATAGTGCAGTAACGAAAAATATGTACGAAACTGAATCTCAAGATCTCAGGAAAAAAAAAATTAATTTTAAAAGATCAAAAGATCGGACCGAAAATAAACCGATTTAATAGATTTTTCCAAGTCTAAAGAAACGATAAAAAATCGGAATTTGAGTTTAAAAGATCGATCTCGCTTAGATCAATCCAAGATCGATAAATCCTAGTTTTAAAGTATCAAAGAAATCAATCCCGACCTTGAAAACGGCTCGATACTTACCAACTTTCACGTTGATCGATTCAGTTGTTTCCGGAAATTGTTCAAATTGTGTCATATTATTATTAATTGTTTGAAAGTGTGTCACAAACCATCTCCGTCCCCAAAAATAACATGTAATAGTATACTGCTTGATATTATTGATCTTTTGATCTAATGACGTTTAATGTCAAATTATAGATTTAAAATGACAAACAACAGGTTATTTAAAAAAATATTTTCTCGAGGCAAGATATTTCTCGTCTTGATCTGTCCTATGACACATAACAGTTTTGAGCTCATTTTGTCAACTTTAAGAGGTATCTTAAGAATGTTAAATAGCAAAGCGGACCAACGTCTGTTTCAGGAAATACCTGATGCGGACAGAGAACGCAGATTGTCAAGGCTGCTGCAATGAAACAATTGTTTCTGATTTGATCTCCGGTAGAAAGACGTATCAATACAGGAAGCGCAGATTGACAATGTTGCTGCTACTTATAAAGTTTTTACGGATTTTATGGAAAAAGATGGATTGACTGAGGAAGCGCTAATTTTTAAGACTACTGCCACTATTTTTTTGTTTTGATTTGGCCTTCAGTTTTTTAAGACTATTGCTGATTTTTAGAATTGATTTGGTCTTCCGATGAAAAAAGACAGAATTGGCTTATATATATTCAAGGCTGCTGCTGCTGCTTATTGTTTATTGTGATTTTTTTCTTCCGGTAAAAAAATCGGTATTGACTCAGGAACTTCAGATTTTTATGGCTGCTGCAACTTAGTGTTTGTGTTGGTTTGGCTTTCCGGTGGAAAAGACTTTTTTTCTTTTTGATAGGAGTTTAACCCGTTAAGGTCATTCTTCCTCGCGGTGGAAAAGACGGAATGGCTTAGGATGCGCAGATTTTTATGAATGTTTGTATTGGTTTGGCTTTCCGGTGGCAAAAGGCGGATTTGGCTAAGAAAGCGCTGATTTTTAACACGTTCGTCGCCATGCTCATTTTGGTAGTTTTACCTGCCGGGCCTAAAGAAATTCCGAGAGCGAGAAAAAAGAGAGAGAGATTCCAAGATTCGCAACGTGTGGCTAAACTGAGCGGCTAAATTGAGGAAGAGAGCGTCACACGTTATTTGATGTGACGGGGCCTCCCAGAAAATACACCCGTCACCCGAATATGAGTCATATGGCGACAAACGTGTTAAGGCAGCTTTTGCTGATTGTTTGTTTTGATTTGGCCACCCGGTTGGAAAAGAGAGAATTGGCTTAGGAAGCGCAAAATTTTAAGGCTGCTGATGCTGATTGTTTGTTTTGATTTGACCTTCTGGTTGGTAAGGCTGATTCTAAGAACACTTTCGGATTATTTCGGTTCTAGTAAACAGAGACAGAGCGACAGGAAAAGCGCAAGTTGGGAAGGCTATTGTTAGGAATGTTTTCGGATTGTTCCAGCTCTGTTAAAAAAAAGCGACAGGAAAACACAGATTGGGAAAGCAGTTGCTAAAATATTTACGGATTTACGGATTGGATGAAGAATATGAAAAAAATATTAAATAAAAATTGATAAGAAAAGCCTTAGCTGAGAATGTAGGACTAAGGCTGTTTTTGGGCGCTTCCATTTGATATGTTGCGCATTCAAATCATGCAGGTGCTTATTTGCGTTTTGTAGCTCTGAAAAATAAAATTTTTTTGATTGAGTTTTTAAGGGTATTGAAATGATTTAAGGATTTTTTTCTTCTGAAACGTCTATTGAAAACTTGGAAAATTCACGATTCATTTAGATGGCATATTTAAGTTCCTTCCTCTGTTTGTGCCTAACGTGAACAAGAGTGGTGATTTGGAGGACCACAATTCAGTACCAGGTGATACAAACGTTTAGGAAAATGTTTACAAACCAACTTGAAAATGTCTCGTTAGAACATATTTGCTTCCGAAATTGTAGACAGGTACTTACTTATGAATCTGTGTCAACATAAGCGGCCCAAAAATCTTCAACATACCAAATGGATGTTAATCCATTGCCTCCCATCGAAATCGGTACTGGAAGCCGCATTATTCATGAAATTTTCAAGTAGCTCCCAACTTCCTCGAAAGGACGTTCTTCACAGCTGACAACCCACCTCCACCTCCACTCATCATCCTCGGGGATTCATCCTTGGAGCTGTAAAAATCTCATTTACTTTCGCTTGATGACCGAAACGGAAAATCATTAGTAAGTGTGTCTCCTTCATTCCGAGCTATCGGATGCGCGGAGGATGCTTTACCTACATCTGCTCTCATCTTTCCATCGCTTTTCATCGTCGTCGTCCTTGTTCTGATTCATGTCAATGAAATTCCAGCTTGCGGTAATGAGCCACTTGAGCCGTGTACCAACTGTTCCAGTCCAGCGGAAGATCTATAGACAGCATATCCGTAAAGTGTGTAATCGAGAGCGAGGCCTTGCGGGATAATCGGTACCGACCGAAGAAGGACATCCCGGATATCGATGGTCCGGAATCTGCCGCGTCCGGATGTGGCGTGGAAAATATTTTAACCGTTCTAGAGCTTTTTTTCCTGCACTGTGCTCTTTCCTTTTGAAGAACCACTTTCTCCACAGGATGTCGCATCGTCGTTTGTGTCGAGTTCGATTGGCAGGAAGATGGAAAAGTCGGAACGAGGAGAAGCTCCAGGTTCGGATCATCAGCCAGTATGCTTGCCATTGGTTCAATTATGAGGCTTTCATCCATTTGGGGCAAAAGAAAGGCACTTGACTGATGGAGAAAGGTCAAAGGAATCGAGAAGTGGTGTGGTATGCAAATAAGTGCCCTCCAGAGTATCCGCTTGCTTGTGTTTGGCGCAACGTTCTGAAACAGGCATCTGTGCTCTAGCCAGACTCTTCTCTCCATCTCTCAAGGGCTCACAACAGCAACGATGACGGTAGAACGAAAGGTATACAAAAGCAGAAGTAGGTAGAGAGATGATAGAATTCAAAATTCGGCCGTGTCATCAGTTTCGGTGTAGCTATTAACGTTTTAATTGAGTGCTCGGTCCCGATTCTGGTTCCGGAAGCTCCAGCTACAAACAGATATCCCAAAAACCCGAACACCCTTGTCCGGATAGATGTTCCAGTTAAATTTAGCCTTGAATAGACCGGTGTTCTATTCGTTCTCTGAAGAGTTAACTTCATCCATGGCTTGGCATAAATCGGAGCTTCGCTTTGATGGGAAAGATCGCTGCCAATGCAATGCAGCCAACGAGATGATGACGTTGATGATTATGTCCCTGCAATAGCAGTTTGATGGTAGAGATCTGAGAATTGTGCTTATGAAAATGGAAAAAAAAGCTAAGATATTTCGGTGGTTAGCTTGCAAATTTTTTTATCGTTTGAGCCACTTAACATCTGAAGGAAAATGGTCTACCATGTTGCAGCTAATTATCCGATGAATCGTAATGATGCAGAGGAGTTCTTCCTTAATGGGACACGACATGGCAGTAGGAACGGTGGAGATTTTTAGGATTAAACCCAATCTTGACTCGAAACTGATTTTAAAACCTCGAAAACTAATCCCAGGTTCAGAATTCAGCTACAGATTTTCAAAAAATTTTAACTTATGGATAGTCATTCATTACTTAATTGGGTGGGTGTTCCTAATTTAGCATGTGTGCCTCAAGTTAACATACCGTTTGAATTTGACTGTTTGTAACGTTATTTTCAACTTATCACAACTACAAAACAATTTATAATGTGACGGATAATTTGAACTTTATTCATTCACGCAATTTAGCTATGGCCATGTTAAGCATAGACAACATTTTTGGAAATGAATATGATGTAAATTTTTTTCCTAATATAGTTTGGTGATCATAATATTGATACTCTTCAAAACAGGAGAGGAACCAATGTTTTCAAAAATCTATTTTTGAAGTTATTGCTTAAAAACCTTAAGTGTCCGGTAGTAGACGAATTCCCCCTACGTACTTTGTTCACAACTTTGCTCCTACACTGGGTACCTTGATTTTAACAATGGTCGCATCGTTGATGTACCGATGTACGTTCAATCGTGCACTCGAGTACGTATTTTTAACAATACGATTGGAATTCCTGAAATAATTGTTAAAATTTAAGCTGAATGAGATTATTCAAAATTATACATTTCTTATTTGAAGAAGTCATCTGACAGGTATCTATAACAAAAAAGATATTGACTACATTCGGATCCTTAAGCTCGAGCTTCGTCGTGCTATGTGGCTATGTCGTGCAGAGTATTCTGCGGCGTTTATATTCCATTCATATTTGGAAACGAATGCATGGATTTTTTTTTATTTCCAGGTATAGCTGATAAATACTTAATATGTTGATAAGCTCGATTCTAGCCTTTCCATATTCAGCGTTGGAAGCATATACATATAAACTAGGGTGGTCGGATTTACCGTTTTTTTTCAAATCCGGTATTTCGGTATTTGTAATTTATAAAACCGATAAAACCGGTAAAACCGGTCTTTTTTCAAAGTATATCAAATTCATGAAAAGGTTTCGTCTAATTGCAGTAGTAATGGCATAAAATGCTCAGAATTTATAACGCAATAGATTAAGCAACATTTCCAATGGAAAATTTGATATATAGCTTTAAATCATCCCTTTGTCGTAAATCTATCATCGTCATCATGATAATCATAATATTTATCATCGCCATTTTATTATTATAATATTGCATTGAGGTTGCAGAGATTATAGAAGTTTCATTTAATTTTCAACGAATTTTTGCCCTAAACTCTGTAGATTTTTTCAGTCATTGTACACTTGTATTTACAGTCTTTAAATGTTGTGGAGCGTTAGTTCGATAGCTGAACTGAAATTTGAAAAGTTTCATGAAAAAAGATTTAATTCAAAAAGATACATCGGCAAGTTTCAACAATAATCAAATCTGACATAAACCTTGATGTAAGGTTTATTGAGCTTGGACTTTGAAGATGAATGAACAAAATTTGAGTATTTGCAATCATAAATATTTGTTGAAAAAAAAATTTAGCTGTGTCAATTTTAGAACAATGCCAAATAATGACGAAAAATTTACCGGAAATACCGGTTTTTTACCGTCCCAAAAGTCGGTATTCCGGTATTGAGAAAATGGACGGTTTTACCGGTTTCGGTAAAACCGGTTAGACTACCCTAATATAAACTCCCAGTTGTTTATCAATTTAAAATTTTTCGTTCAGTCAAAACAAGCTTCGGGGTCGTTTATATTCCTTTTTTTTTCAATGCTAGCATTTCTCGCCATTCTTTTTATGTTACTTCCTATTCCATCATAAGAACTTTTTCCATGTGCAGTAGGAAAAACGACGATTAACGTTGATTAGCGATGCTACCATTGTTAAAATTGAGGTACCCAGTGAAGGAACAGAGTTGTAAACAAACCGCGTTAATATTATTTTATTAACAAGTTATTTATCTTCTCTTTTGAAAAAATAAGATCAAAGAACAATCAATGAATTTAATAGTTTCTAGGGTATGCTAAAGAATGAACTATCGTGTAAATGGTGCTCTGCGTATAAGAGCATGACTGTGCGAGAATCGTTAAACCGTGGCGCTGGCGCAATACTACATTATGGTCCATATTTCTTCCATAACTCTTGAAGGAATGATTGGATCATTTTGGTGTCTTCAGGTGAAAGTTGTAAAAATTTGACTATAAAATGATTATTTTTGCAAATTTTTAACCCCCGGTGCACATGCGTACAATAAGAGAAGAAGTCCCTATATATGAGTGCAGTTGTTCGTAAATTTTTAGTTTTTAACGTTAAAAAAGAGATTTATTGTCACTGTTTCTTTCATAACTCTTCAAGAAGTTTTTGGCCCACTTTGAAGTCTTCAGATGAAAGTTGTGAAATTGGAAGGACTTTGAAATGAAAAATGTTTCAAACATTTTGGTGGTGGAAACGGTACTTTTGGACGTTATTTTTAACAAATTTACTTTATTTTATACCGAGAATTAGTATATAATTTCTTTTTGTTATTTTTTTCTAATAGCTGGTAAATATTTAATGCGTTTTGATGTGCTATTTCATATTCTTCGTTGAAGATTGACAATGTTATAGGCATTTGAAGAGAGGGTAAATTTGATAAAATTTTTAAAATGGACGAACTGATTCAAAAAAATTGCCACCCCAACTTTAGCTTTATCCTATAAATAATAGAAAAAACGCTTACAGCTTCGCTTACGCCTTCGCCTACAGCAGCAATATAAAAAATAATACTTTCTTGTGATTTCAATTAAATTTCACGAAAATATTGCAAATAAAGTAATTTTTTCTTTTAACAACATCAATAGGCGCATTTAGCCCGCACGATATGAGGTTTGGCTGTTTAGAAAACTTTTGCAGTAATATCGTTTTCTCGAAAATTGCAGGAGATTTAAATATTAAAATTACTTCAATTTATAAAAAACAGATTTCTGCTCATGTGTTTTTAGAATTTTTATACACATATTTCAGCTGAAAAACTGCTAGATGCAGAGCACATTGATATTATCGATCTTCCAATAATTTTGTTCTTCAGAACAACAGGAAACCTTCTTGGGGTCTGCTACAAACCAGGAAATCGAAATTTGTCACATGTAATGGGCAATTATAGTCCAAGCTTGTTAATTCGTCCTCTAATCGAAGACCAATCTGAGAAACTTCCACGCTATAGAAAAGCACTCAAATGTAATTCTTTTATCTAATAAAATAATGTCATTCCTTATTTTTATTTTTGTCATTGAACATTCAACTAACTTGCAAAACAGATGATTTTTCGTAGCTCTTGAAGTTACCTCAGACACCACAAAAAAAGAAACATCGTAAACTACAGAATAAAAATATTTTCCTGTTCTATCATTGACGAAATCACAAAAGCAATGGATGCAAACAAGTAGTTTGATGTGGAAAAGAACAAATAATTGAAGAATGAGTAAAGAATATTAGAAAAAGGAACCATCATATCACGTAGAACTTCTAAACGAGAACAGAATCGAGATAGAAAATTGAAAAAAAAAGTCCGTATAAAATATGTTATCAACTTAATTGTATCTGAAGCTTTATATTTTCTTCTTTTTCAAAAATAGAAATTTTTAATTGAAAAAACTTGTTGAAAAAAACAAGTTTTAACAGTCCAAATTGAAAAAAAGAAAAGTTTGTTTTTTTATAAGCTTGACTCCCCTACATTCTTCAAAACTTTCGAAATGGGTGTAGAATTTTTATAGGCAAGTTTTCTCTGGTCAAATTCCAAAAATATTATTAAAGTTATAATTTAAAGGTATGTTTTAAGAATTTTCTCATTAAACTAATAAGAAAAAAATCAAATGCAGAATCAGGAATAAATATGGGAAACGCAGATACACTTTTCCTTTATATGTCCATAATTAGGAACACATATGTTAACAATTAGGAACAATAAGTGCCAAATTAGAAAAACGACACACTTTTGCAAACTCATTAGTTTTCGAAAATTAAAGCTTAAAATGATTATTTAATACTTCAACCGAGTGCATAAAAGAATTTGGGACTCCATTCTGGTTCCTTACAATCAAAATAGAAATTGTATTTATGTTTTCAAAATTCGGATTATGTATTCAAATTAGAAGTTTTCTTTTCGGTTCGAATCATCATTAAAAATTCAAATTAAAAGCGTGTTTGTATTTGAAATCGTCATTCAAAATAAGTTTTAATTTTTTTTAAAAACTTGATTCATGATTTCAAAACTCATGCATTTTTTTATATTTAACCAATATTTTTGATGAGTTCTACAATCAAAATAAAAAAATTTCAAGATGACTATTTCGGTTAGGATTTGATGTGCAAGAGATTGCTGGATGATAGCTCTGATTGCAAGTTCGATTTAAGAAATTAACCAAGATCAGTAAGTTTGCACAATTCAGCTGAAATAACAAAATTTTGGTAGAATAAAAGTTAATTCTGCAAAATAAAATTCATCCACAGGGATTGATTTTTCATGAAAATTTATTGACGTTAAATATCTTCAAGAAATATCAGAGATTTCCATATGTTTTGGCATGTTGTTGATCATAATAAATATTGCAGTATTTTTAAGTATTTTTATACAAATAACTTAACAAAAATCTTGATGAATCCAATTGATTCTGCCATATTTTAATTTTTTACTTTCACCTTTGAAAATTGGATTAAGTTTAAAAATTTTCTTTCGAAATTCAGGCTTTTAAAAAAAAATATTTATTTTAAAGAATTTTAAAGACATTTTATTTTTAAAAAAATAAAGAAAGGATGTCCGGATTTATTCTCATTCTATTGTAAAATAAAAAAAAACATCATTATTATTTAAAATTTTGTCGCTTAAAAATGAAATTTTACAAGCTAGATTTATTAAAATAAACATAAACTATTTTTTGGGAAACTGAAATATGATCCAAAATCAAACATGGAAAACTAGTTTCTATATTACTAGAAAAACGAATTTGAAAATAAATAATCGAATAGTTTTTAAAACAATACCTATCTATTTTTTTTATTCTTGTATTTTTTGAGCAAAAATTTCATAGAAAATTGATCTTCATGTCGTGAGTATTCAAAATGGGCATGATTCTATTTTATTTAAAAGTGCAGAAAAAAAATGTAGTTGTTTAACTAGATCTATCCTTCATTCGGCGTATTTATCAATATGGGCAATCATCATCTATTAAATATTCCACACGTGCTCAAAACATTTTCATAAAGCAACTTTTTGCAAAAATGGTTTTTTTAAGTCTATTTAAAGTAAGCATGTGTGTCCTTTTGCTCACGAACTGCCATGTTGGTATATAATGCAACTTTCCGCATGTGGCTCTATTTGCTTGATGATAATATGTATGAAAAAAAAACTTTTCTCCTTTCCTATGGAGGGAAACGGAGAGTCTCAATCAGGGACGGTCCTAAAGTCAGCTCTTGGGGGGGGGGGGGGGGGGGGTTGATTTTCCAATTTTTCAAATATCAGTAAATATAAAGGAACGTTAATATCTGGTGAAGAAAACAATCATTAGAGTGAGCAAATGGAGCAGTGAGGGGTTGCGGGGGGGGGGGGGGGGGTACCTTTTTATAAAACAACCAGCGAATCTATCATAACACTGCGAAAAAATGTTGACATTTTTTTTTATTTATAGGTTAATCTGGTATTTTAGAATTGTCACTTTAGTAGCTCTTTAAAAAACTTCTCGTTATAAATGAAATTTTTTCAATGAAAATAATACACGTTGTTGAGAGCTGAACACGTAGTAAAAAAAATTCAATGTATCTTCATTTTTTTTCCTGAGCTTCTAAATATTAGCTACCAGAGCGCTAATATATAATTTATCGAAAGTATTTTACTTTTCACCGATAAGCCCGATAAACAAATTAACAAACATAACTAACGGGCATTGAATTCTTCATTGGGGTATTTTACTGAATCGTGATTTGGAAATTTAGTATTATAATTTTAAAATTTGAAAACACAATATATAAAATCAATACTTTAAATATAAATTAAGTAGAAAAAACCAATTATCAAAATCAGTTTTCAAATTCTGGAACCGAAATTGATTTGAATTTAAATATTTCATTCAAAATTTTCAATTTTAATTGTTTTACAACAAATAAATTATAAAGAAAAGTGATTAATCTTTGTTCACCTTCACATAATTACAAATTTTTCAAATAATTTTGAATTATAAAGAAAATTATGAAATGAAGGGTTAATTCTGAATGTTAATAATCTTCTTTAGTGAACAGTCTCAATCATTTGCAATTGAAATAGCCGAGCTTTCAGATTAAGAACATCAAACCTTAAGCTAAATTTTAAATTAAAATTTTAATATTATTGTGTAGATGAGCTGAAAGCAGTATCGGTGACATAATTGCTGTAGATTTAGAAATCCAGGAGTGTTGGTTAAAAATCACTTAAAGATCATTTGACTGTTTTGCATGATAGAATGCCTTGTTTCCGAAAAAATAGTGGAATGATAAGGGGATAGTTTTAAATCACAAGGGAAAAATTAAAACCGTGGCAAACTGATTTTGGAAGCTTTTTGCGTCTCAAACTCGTTTTTTTTGTCTGATTTTTTTCCTTCTTATTTTCTGGCATTGAGTCATTTTAAAACTTAGCAGTTCAGAGTGAAATCGATCAATGATAATTGATGAAGTAACCAACCTGAACAACAAAAAATATGTTAAATCTTTTCATTATCCTTCATTCATTCAACGGGGGGAAGAATGCTAAAAAGTAACAAATTCCCGGAAAAAATAATACAGATAATTAATCTTCGTATTTTTCTAAATGGGGAAAGATACTTACTTCTATAGTTTTTTCTCATGGTAAATTACTCACAGTCTTTATGAAAATTGATCAATAAGTTAATACCTTTTTTTCTAATATTTTTTTTGATATTTTACACTTTTGCTAAAAAGTGCACAAATTTCTCCAATAAGCCTTATATTTTCAAAATTTATACCGGAAAAAAGAGCTGATAAAATAATTCAAATTTGCATTTAGAGCTCCTAAACAAGTTGAAACCAGTTTTCAAATTCTTTGCACTTCGGAAAACGTGAATTTTGTTTTCTTGTGTTTAAGTTTTGAATGCAGATGTTGGGTTCTAGAGATGAATTTGGATCTCTATCTCCAACACCAATTCCTGAAACAGCTGATATAAATACTTTTTTGTTCCTTTTTTGCACTAAAACTCATAGGAAACGCAAAAGTCATAAAAGGTCATCTCTTTCTTCGATTTATTGTTGCTGAAATCTCTTGAGAGGATTTTTTTAAATTTATACTCTTACTATGAATATTTTATATTCGATTTCTGTTTGGCAGTACTTGTATTTTTTTCACAGTCATCCATAATATGAATGTTTGTTGTGATACATTTCAAACAGTATTAAATAAAGTCAGATCTAAAATTAAAATTCTTGTTTTTGAATTTCATAATATAGGTTATTAATTTTAAGTTTATAATTCGTATTTGAATGGTGGATTAATTGAAGGTGAAAAATTCTCCCGAAAGAGAATCTTTACTGTGATACAGAACCTGATTTTTTATTTTGCAGTTGAAGGCAATAAATGTATGATGAAAGCAGAACAAATATTTCAAGTATTTCAGTGTTATAACCATTTTCAACCCCCTATATGACTTCTCCAAATTTTTCATTTCATTTAAATTCAAAACAAAATCAAGAATTCAGAAGCTCTGAATTTGAAGTAAATACTAAAATTTGTTGCGATTTGCTCGTGTTAATTGAGGCACATGAGGGAAATTAGTGACAATTTAAAAAAAAAAAGTTGTCCCAACAATCTACATTTTATGAATAGCAAATTCCAAATCAACACTTTTAGTAACTTATTAACAAAAGTTATTTGGTATAATTCAGTCCAGGGAATCCTAAGTTACAGCTGCTTGAGATTGGTGGACCGACTTTTTTTTTCAAAATTGAGCCTTTTAAGTGATAAATTAACTGTTTTGTTGAATAACCACACTCACGGAGTGGAAAATTTTTAAAATTGGAAAACACATCTACTAAGAAAAGTCCCAACTTTTTATAGAAATTCGAGCTTTTGCGGGTATTTTGTAACGAATTTTTGCCGCTTGGGGGGGGGGGGGGGGGTGATCACCCCGATCACCCCTCCCATAGGACCGCGTCTGGTCTCAATTTACTCGTATGCAAACAGCATCTCTCACAAAAGATGATCCTTTTTGATTGATAAGTGCTCTATTAATGCATAAAACGCCTTCTTTCCATCCTTACTTCATGAAGGATGCAGGCGTTTGATATAATCATACCCATTTTTTCGTTTCGAAAAACCCTCTCATATCAAATTTGGATGATAAGTTTTTATGCGATACATCGAAATTTTATGGAACTCACCTCCTTTCTGCAAGTCGGAAGGTTTTATAACAATCTAGAAACATAAATCCAAACACCTTTTGATGCCAAATTTTATTCCATTTGCTAGATTAATTTAAAAAAAAAAAATAAGCCGACAAAATTGTATTGGGGCCCCTTCCAAAATCATATTTATTGAAAGAACAGTGGTGCCTCAAAAAAACCATTTATCGTGTCCTAGCCCATTTCTTCATTTCTTTAAGTTCTCGAGTCATTGAAAGAATTATATTATCGCCTACTATATCCTTTATAGAAGAATAATTTGGTTCCATTTGCTTGATTAGTTCTCAAGTTATGCCAGAAATTGTTAAGAAGTCTTTTATCCTTTCCTATCTCTCCACTAGAAGGAGGGAGTGGTTCTTCTGATCACACTGAGAACACTGAGATAAAAAATCCGGTCGTTTTATGATTTATTTTGCTTATCGTCGGTATTACGAACCTTGCAAAATTTTACAAAAAACTCTCCATACATCAATAGAATCCGTTTTTTTGTTTTTAAATACCATTTTTGAAAAATGTTGTATTATTTCTTCTAATTTGTCTCTTGATTAGCAATCAAAATTTTTCCAATAGAAGAAGGGAGGGGTCTCAAATAAACATGGAAATATTTCTTTTACTAAATTACCTTCCCATACCAATTTTGGTTCCATTTGTTCGATTTAATCATCAGTTATACAAAAAACTTGTATGGAAGCTCTCTCTCCCCCTCTCCTGTCTCCCTATTTCGATGAGGTAGGAGTCTCAATTAACTATTAAAAAATTTCTTTAACCCAAATACCCTCCCATACCTAATTTGGTTCTATTTGCCTTTTGGCTTGGCTGTTTGCTGGCTCGGAATGACCTTATTCCTTCCCGGAGACGAATTCGTCGCACCGTACTGTGAGCGGCCTGGAACTTATTGGCCAAATCGCGGTCTGAAAGATTGGGATTCCTCTTGACGGCCTTGATGACTTTCCCACGCAGTTTCCGGTCGACAGTTCCACTCCGACGCTTCGAATGCGGCTTCCGAGCCGTCGTCAATGTTTCCTTGTACTTCTTGATAACACGCCATACGGTATTTCTGGGCATTTTAAGCTGTTTAGCTAGCTTCGATGCCGACAACAATGGATTTTCAAGAAAACTGTGCACAATTTGATCTCTTCGTTCGGCTTCCATGGCGGTTGTTTACAAAATGCTATCGTTTGGTGTTATGACATAAATACATGGTGAAAGGTAATGAATTTCCCGACACGTGGGTGAAAAAAGTTTCCAAATCCGTCCACTAGGAGCGCCACAATGAGCAAAAGAATTTGTTCCAATATTAAATGAAGCAGACTTTAAGAACTATTAAAGAAGTCCCCTCCCTCTTTTATATCTCCCTTCTTGAAAAAAGATGGGGTCTTATATAATATTTTTAGTATCCAAATACTCTCCCATGTCATGTGTGGTACCATTTGCTTGATCGGTTCCCGAGTTATGCAAACATTTGTCTATTGTTAGGAAGACCCCCTTCATGTTAGGGGGAAGGGATCCCAAACCATAATAGGAACCTTTCCTGGCCTCTAATATCCCCACCTGCCAAGTTTCACGTAAATCGGTTCAGTAGTTTTCGAGTCTATAGGGAACAGGGAGACAAACAGATATTTATTTTTTTAGATATAGATGCAGTTTATCTGAAACGTAAAGGAAAACTGTTAAAAATATTTTATTTTATATTTCATCTTCCCTCTATAAACTTTTTGATTTTTTTTAATTGTAAACGGAATACATATTACATAACGATGCCACTTTTTGATCGGATCCCGCCCTCTGTCATGCAACGTTTGGCAGCAAGTAAGTAATATGTTTTATTCCGGAAACATCAGCCATCGTAGAGAGCATTGCGACACGGTTCGTGAATTTCGCTGCTGCTCCAGAACTTGCTGCTACAATTTCATTAGAGACAGCAAAATATGGAGCACACTTCTCCATGTCGTCGTTCTAGTTGTAGCAGGAGGAGTGCACTCTCGAGAACGAAAACACGAACGAACGCATCCATACAGCCGGGAGCCAGCAAATTTCTTGTGGGTTCACCGGAGTGGTAATAATAGTGGAAGCTCTAGATTTCACCAACTCAACTTCCGGGAAGCAACTTGAAGAGCTTCTCTGCTCGCGACGCGACCTTGAACCCTGGAAGTACTGCACTGCATTTCCGCCAACGCCATCATTGGCCGCTGCTGCTGCTTTCGCTTGAAATCGGTTACGTGAAGGGTTTAAACATTTGCAAACTTGCTCAGCATAAATATTTTCCCCGAAAACAGGATCACTGTTACGTATTTTGGGAGCACATCTGCGGGTTCCTTCGAGTAGTGGGCGAATGAAACGAAATGTGAAAGAAGGAAAAATGGCAGTCCGGAACGAATGAAGCCGAACAAGCTTTGTGTTCTGATTTCCCCGTTTGACAATTCTGCTGAAACTAGGAGCTTATTGCACCGGATGAATGTTTCGTAACAAATTTTCACAAAAGTTATTCCTCAGACTAACTTAAATTCCTCAAACAGATGCCATCAGCATTAATTAAACGTTTTGTCGGTCGCTCAGCCATGCCTAATGTAAATCCATATCGTTACCATGCAATCACCCAATTACCACCACCCATTGAGTACAAGCCCCCCGATTATCCGGAACAGTTCATTGATTCGCTTCACAAAAACCAAAACATCAAATACCAAGCTCTGTGAAAGCGTTAATAAAAGGATGCAGCAAAATCTACACATTTTGATTACATATGTATACACATCCCTATCTATGAAGGTATGTTGGCACAGAGGTGGTTCGCAATGGCAGAAATCAGCTCTCATCATTGATTAGCACCGAGCCTGTGTTGTAGTCAAAGGGAGAACATCAAAAGTAAGGGTAGCGGTTCTCGTGTTTTCGAATGCTGAAGGAGGGCTCCTCAATTGATGCGTGCTCTAATGTGGGTGGAGAGTGAACACAAACGGCAGCCCTCCGGAATAAAATGCCGACGACCCAAACCAAAGTATGAATCGGAACAGGAAAACCGTAAAACCAACCCGGCTTACAGTGCATACCATCCCATAAGTATTGGAATTGCAATTCAAAGCCCTCATTTTACGGATGATTAAACAGCCTGTTTGAATTAAATCGGCAACGCACAAGTGATTAGATGGGAACAGCAAAGGGAACCGATAACAAAATTGTTCTATTCAGCCAAGGATCCTCGATTTTGAATCAGATTCATTATGTAAATCTGATTGAAACTTTAAATTTAGCTGAAAAATGTTAGGTTGGGTTCTTTACGTGCTTGAAGTAAATTGACAGTTTGGTTTGACAATTTTGACAATTTTCACAATTTTGACGATTTTAACAATTTTAACAATAATGACAATTTTGACAATTTTGACAATTTTGACAATTTTGACAATTTTGACAATTTTGACAATTTTGACAATTTTGACAATTTTGACAATTTTGACAATTTTGACAATTTTGACAATTTTGACAATTTTGACAATTTTGACAATTTTGACAATTTTGACAATTTTGACAATTTTGACAATTTTGACAATTTTGACAATTTTGACAATTTTGACAATTTTGACAATTTTGACAATTTTGACAATTTTGACAATTTTGACAATTTTGACAATTTTGACAATTTTGACAATTTTGACAATTTTGACAATTTTGACAATTTTGACAATTTTGACAATTTTGACAATTTTGACAATTTTGACAATTTTGACAATTTTGACAATTTTGACAATTTTGACAATTTTGACAATTTTGACAATTTTGACAATTTCGACAATTTTTACAATTTTGACAATTTTGACAATTTTGACAATTTTGACAATTTTGACAATTTTGACAATTTTGACCATTTTGACAATTTTGACATTTTTGACCAAATCGAAAATTTTGACATTTTTGACCAAATCGAAAATTTTGACATTTTTGACCAAATCGAAAATTTTGACATTTTTGACCAAATCGAAAATTTTGACATTTTTGACCAAATCGAAAATTTTGATTCCTTGTGCAACTTTTCATCAATTTCAAAATTTTTAATTATTTTGACAATTTTTATATTCTGAAAAAATTAGAAGGTTAAGAGCACCTGCAACGGTTCAGGCGTAAATATTGGTTTTAAGTATAGGGAAAAGGTTTCCTAAATGGGCCTATCGGGTTAAATGGCCCTACGGCTGTTTGATGAAATGGCTGACTAGACAGCTAATCTGACCAATGCATTTTGAGGGAGATACGCTTAGAACATAAGGCAAGCAAGAATTTTATGAATTAACAAACTCAAAAAAATTTAAAAAATCATACAAGGTTTTGATACATTTTGATGTAATATTTCAACTTTTAAAAATTATACGTAAAGAAGTTTAAAACAAAAACTAGGATGGTTTTTGTTTCTTACTCAAATGAACTTAAGAAATTAAACATATTTCAGCTTTTGTGGAGGTTCAAAAATGATTATATAGTGGAATAATAGAGTGTTTCTGTATGACCCCATCATGTTTGTAAAATGCCTCCATCCTAAAATAACAGGTTAAATAGAAAAAATAAATAATTTTTATTATTGAACCTTCAAATCTAAGCTCTGAATTACATCTTAAGAGAGAATTGAAGATCTAAAAACAGATTTGATAAAGTTTTTCTCATTGACGAATTGCCTCCATAGTATGGCAACGCTAACTTTTGTTTTATTCCATAAAATTATAATATACATAGATTTTTATAAAACTTCAACTTTGTCGTACGGAAATTATTACTTTATAGCAGTTTCAATGAAATTATACGGAAATATTGCCCGAAGAACAGAAATTTTGTTCAAAATATAAATAGGCGCATTTAGCCCGCACGGTTTGAGGTTCGGCATTTTAGACAACACTTATAATAAAAACATTTTCTTGGAAACGGAAGAAAATTTAAACATAAAAATTATTCCAATGTATAGAAAACAGATGCCAGCACACGTGTATATAGTTTTTGTACACATATTCGATGTGATATTTGATTAAGTCAGTGTTCTGCTTAATAGGCGCATATAGCCCGCTCCTCCCCTACCAGTTTTAGCACAATTTGAAATTTTAGAATCGGTTAAAACACCCACTCCCCACCGGTGTAGGAGCAAATTTAAAACGGAAACACTTTCATTGCAGACACTCAATAATTGAGAAGAAAAAACCCATTTTATTAGAAAAATTGCATAAGTTTTGAGTTGCACGGTTAATTGTCTTAAAATTGATTCTATGAATTTTCTTTTTGACAGAACAATGATTTCAACAATTCTACCAGGATTTCATTAATTTAAAAGCCAAAATGACTACACAACGAGGAAAAAAGGTCAATTGAAAAAATTCTTCAATTAATTCAATCAAATTGCTTTGAATCAATGGAATAAGGCTTTGTTAAAATGAAATGAAAAGCAATATTTTGTTCAAGTTATTGCTGACATTGATAAAGGAAATGAGAAATGTTTATCCCAAAGTCAAAGGAAATTTTCCTTTGATTTGTCGACATTTTTATTTGACAAAAACTTGTTTCACTTTGTAAATTTATGTATGGATACAGAAAAATATGCCGATATTGACGAAAACTCCGAGCACTCTACACGAACCTAAAAATCTCTCAATATCTCAAATAAAACAAAAATTATAGCACAAACAATAAACATTTATTTTACCTCATCGAAAAAGTATTAAGATTTTCTTTATGTTTATTTTTTTCAAATTTTAGAACGCTGACTGGATTCGCAATTCGTTATTGAGCCCAAATGAAAAGCTTTTTATTTAATTATATTAAATCGAGAATAATGTGACATCTATTATTTATACTTGATATGGTTTTTATTAACATCTTTTCTCAATTTATGTAACGTATAGGCTGGTTGAAGCGAAAAAAAACCATTCAAATAATATCTCAAAAAGAAACTATTATCACACCCAATGTTACCCAAACATGTGTGAAAGAAATCTTTGTTGGCTAAAATTTTCTCTCCGTGAACTAAATCGGTCTGTCGTATATTTTGAAATCCTGTTCCAAATTTGCATGAATTTGGAACAAAGGCGTATAACTGTTGGGAATTTTGAAATCGATAACTGTGCTAAAACAGCAATTTACGCCACCGGTGCCACCCGGATTGTTTTAGCGTGGTCGAAAACCGTGTTTTGCATCTACCGTTGGGACAGCCCTAACAGTTCGATGGACTCCAAATCTTGTTTTTTTTTTATTTTTTAAATTTGAAACAATGCAACTGCGATGAAGATTTAAATTATTTTCTTTATTCAAATGCCTAGCCTGTGGATTTCTATGGAATGTTAAAGTTAGTATTTGCATCGAACTTAAATCACAAAAAGCTCAAATTTTCATGAGATTCATTTGATAGTTTGAAAAGTTTCCAAGATTTTTTTTCTAAAGAGGTCAATTTATATACTATTAGGATAGTAATTGAAGGATTAAATAGTTCAAAAGAATAGCAAAAAAATTGATCTCTGTGCCAAATTACAAGCAAAAAAGACAAGAAATAATAAAAGATAAAAAAATTTCAATTATTACTGATAATTTAAAAATTTAAAAAAAAAAAAAAGTTCTACAAAATAAGAAAAAAATTAAAAAAATGACAAAGATTTGAAAAAAAAAATCAAAGACTTAAGGCTAAATTATCAAAAGTAGGGAAAATAAATTATATGTCAAACACAAATACATTAAAAATGACAATATTGACATTTACGAAACTTTCCGTAATTGATTTAAAAAATATATATTTATTTTTTCAATTTATGTTACGTTCGTGAAAAGCATATTCTCCATTTTTGCATGAAGGCTGCATGAAACAACCACAAAATATGGTGAAAGTGTCCATCGACTAGAAT